>NW_028227273.1:6910000-7150000 GCF_978045245.1 Mus caroli
GTTGAGGGCCCCTGCCCCCAGTTGGTTTTTATTGGTAAATAAAGTTGTCGGTGGCCAACAGCTGGGTAGGGAAACACAGGCAGGACTTTAGGATTCCCAGACGAGGGACTGAGAAAGCAGCAGGAAGGGAGAAAGCCACCATGCCAGGGAACGAGTAGATGTCGTGCCTGAAAGATGCCAGACAGAGAACAGAGCGGTGATGTAGATGCTGGGGAACTCAGCCAGAGAGGTCTGAGTCTGGGGCAGCCACGATGGAATAATGGTGTTAGTAAGTAATAATTCAGGAATCTCAGAGGGAAGAGGATTAGCCACACGGAGGTTTGGAAGTGCCCAGCCATTGAGCTGTTGTAAACATAAGTCTGTGTGTGTGTGTGTGTGTGTGTGTGTGTGTGTGTGTGTTCATTCAGGCAGCAAGGAGGGGCACATCAAGGGGCATGGTCACCGGGACAGTCCAAGTAGAGTTATTTGTGTACTGCAACAACTTTGTGCAGTGGAGGGATTGGTTTATACACTGTTAAACTTTGGTTCAAACATCCTCATAGGGCCATCTTGCTGTGCTGGAAGACAGCCATGTCAACACTCCCAAAGAGACGGATGAAGGGACCAGTTAGTAACTGGACACTGTTTTCTCTTGCCCTGACCTATTCTTTTCAAAATTGTTCTCTCCTTTAGATTATCGTAAACTTCAGGATGATGAAAGAAAGGAAGGAAGGAAGGAAGGAAGGAAGGAAGGAAGGAAGGAAGGAAGAAAGAAAGAAAGAAAGAAAGAAAGAAAGAAAGAAAGAAAGAAAGAAAGAAAGAGGGAGAGAGGGAGGGAGGGAGGGAGGAAGGAAGGAAGAAGGAAAGAAAGAAAGAAAGAAAGAAAGAAAGAAAGAAAGAAAGAAAGAAAGAAAGAAGGAGGAGGAAGGAAGGAAGGAAGGAAGGAAGGAAGGAAGGAAGGAAGGAAGGAAGGAAGGAAGGAAGGAAGGACAAACAACCCACAAAGAAAATGAAACATGGCTGCCAGGCAGCAGCAACTTCTCATGAGACCTTTGGCTCGTGGAGGGGTCCTTAGGTGGAAGGTTGCTCTACTCTCCCCAGAGAAAGCAGAGGGCTTTGTTAGCAGGAGGCAGAGATAAATAAAGCTTCCTGCCTCCACTGTTCCCTCTTGCTAGGCAGGACGGCAGCCTCTGCTCAGGGATGAACCTGAGTTTTGACATCTATCACCAGAGCTGTCAGCCTTGCCTGGCTCAAGGTCAAGGGCCCGTCCGTCCGTGACTGGAATACAAGCTCAGCTCTGCAGTTCTCGAGGAATGTGGTAGAAGCACGTGGAGGCGAGAAGTCTTGTGTCTCTTGAAGTATAGAGAAACAAACCTCAAACGCCCTGTGTTGCTCTCCCCACTTGCCATTGGGCAGCTACAAAAGGAGAATCAAGTGCACACACAAAACCAAAACCCAAAGCTACATCAGAGGTTAGAGGCTTCCCGAGGGGGACACCAGGATTGCACTATGCAACTTTGACCCAACAGCCTCCTGACACCGTTTCTGGCTCTGGCTGCATTTTAAAAGCCAAGATACTGCAAACATTCTATTTTGTGGAATAAAGAAACGAACCCTTGAGTAGCCAAACTAGGTCAAGCCAAACTCCCCATACAGGGAGCAAACAGTCTTTAGGCACCGTAGACAAGTTTCACAATTTTCTGAGAAAGCCTGCAAGGGACCCTGAAGCAGGACTTGAGAGCTGCCCCAGGGTGGGGCTTACACTAGGCAGGTGTGAGGCTGTGTCTAGAAGGCCAGAAATCACAGAGAAAAGGGAAAGGGCAGCACGAATTTCAGCAGCCATAGCAGAAAGTTCTAGAAGAGCAAATGAGCTGCTGGGTTTGAACGCCCTTGAAAGTGGCTCCCAGGTTTGGGGAGGGAAAAGGCATCACTGATGGGGAGGCCAGAGGAGGGTAGGAGCAAAAATGAACACAACATCATTTTACATATATGTGCATAAAGTGTCATAGTGAAGCCCATGGTTCTGTATGCTAGTTTAAATATTAATTTATTCTTTATTATTTTTGAGAATTTCATACAGTATATTTTTATCATATTCTTTGCTACCTACTCAATGTTATGTTCTCTCTCTCTCTCTCTCTCTCTCTCTCTCTCTCTCTCTAGAAGAAAAGGAAAGGGAGGGGAGGGGAGGGGAGGGAAGGGAAGGGGAGGGGAGGGGAGGGGAGGGGAGGGGAGGGGAGGGGAGGGAAGGGAAGGGAAGGGAAGGGAAGGGAAGGGAAGGGAAGGGAAGGGAAGGAAAGGAAAGGAAAGGAAAGGAAAGGAAAGGAAAGGAAAGGAAAGGAAAGGAAAGGAAAGGAAAGGAAAGGAAAGGAAAACTCCACTAGAAACACGAGTCTGACTTGTGTTAGCCAACTGCTCTTGAGCCTGAGGCCTGCTCTGAAGTATGATTCACATACCCATTGGTTGGTCTATTAAAGAAAATTGATTTTCCCTATTGTATGGGATATAATTTGCCAGTGGCTTCTTGGCTAGGGGTGGCGCTCTGTGCCACGTGCCCTCCTTGGTACTAGGGTTTTGTCTGGCTTGAGCTTACGCTGGCCTTGTGCATGCCGCCGCAGCTTCTGTGAGTTCAAATGTGCATCTGGAAAATGCTGTTTATCTTAAATCTTCTCCCACCCCTGGCTTTTACAATCTTTCTGTCTCCTTTTCTACACAGACTCCTGAGCTGAGGGGAGAGGTGAGATAAAGACATTCGATTCGGGCATGAGCACTCCAAAGTCTCTCACTCTCTGTACACTTTTGAGTCTCTGCGCTAACTGCCAACAACTGCAAGAGGGTCAAGGGATACTTTGCTCTATGGGTATTATCTTAGGGTTGCATTGCTGTGAAGAGACGCCATGACCAAGGACAACATTTAATTGGGGCTGGCTTACAGGTTCAGAGGTTCAGTCCATTATCACCAAGGCAGGAACATGGCAGTATCCAGGTAGGCATGGTGCAGAAGGAGCTGAGAGTTCTACATCATCATCTGAAGGCTGCTAGAAGAAGACTGGCTTCCAGGCAGCTAGGATGAGGGTCTTTTGTTTTGTTTTGTTTTTTGTTTTTTGTTTTTGTTTTTTGTTTTTCGAGACAGGGTTTCTCTGTATAGCCCTGGCTGTCCTGGAACTCACTCTGTAGACCAGGCTGGCCTGGAACTCAGAAATCTGCCTGCCTCTGTCTCCCAAGTGCTAGGATTAAAGGTGTACACCACACCCGGCTTAGGCTGAGTGTCTTAAAACCCATGCCCACAGTGACACACTTCCTCCAAGGCCACACCTACTCCAACAAGGCCACACATAGTCCAAGAAGGCCATACCTCCACATTGTGCCACTCCCTGGGCCAAGTATATTCAAACCGCCGCAGGTATAGCCCCGTGCCATCAGTTTACAGTTATGATCATTTAGCAGAATAAGAGGAGTAGGCTTTCCTCTAGGAGTTTTCTAGTATCAGCTTCTTGACCTCATTAACATCAGGGATGAGTTCCGTCTCATGGAGAGGACCTTAAATCCAACAAAACAAACAAACAAACAAACAAACAGAAGTGACTGGTTTCTTCCTTACAGAGCATTCAAGCCACTTCTGCACCAGCGGACATATCTTTCAGGCGGGTCATGATGACAGCGTAATGCAGGATCTGTAGCATCTCGGTGAGATAGATGGTTACTTCTCTTCTCTGGTAGCATGTATAGTGCCTTGAATGTTAGATTTTTTTCCATGTTCTATGTCATGATGATGTGGTTTCTTCAACAACAAAGTCTTGCTGTCAAGTTGTGGAGGGTTACCGACAGCACTGTCAACAATCTATAATTTGGGGCGGGGGACCCCCTGGTCAATGACTCAAACAGATGCAAACCATCTGGTCCTGGGGATTTTATGGTCTCATATGATGGCTAGGTTTTCATACGTTTTTTCAAAAGACTTTAGAGTTACTCATCCCTCTCCATGAAAAAAAGAGAGGAGACCTGGGTTCCAAAAGGTGGCTACTCTGGTGTACCCCTGTTGTTTGTTCCAACACTCAAAAGGCTGAAGGAGGGTAAGTTCAAGACCAGCCTCAAAAAGCAAAAAAAAAAAAAAAAGAAAGAAAAGAAAAGAAAAAGAAAAAGAAAAAAGAAAAAAAGAAGAGAGAGAGAAGAGAAGAGAAGAGAAGAGAAGAGAAGAGAAGAAAAGAAAAGAAAAGAAAAGAAAAAGAAAAAAGAAAAAAAGAAAAGAAAAGAGAGAGAAGAAAAGAAAAGGAAAAAAAGAAAAGAAAAGAAAAAGGAAAGTGGGGGTGGGGGAGAGAAGAAAGGATGGAAGGGGAGAGGGAGAGATATGAGTTATAGCTCTGAGAAGAAAGGTTTCCTCAGAGTCACAGCTCTGCTCTGGGCTTTCCAGAGTGTTGCTCATGGTAGTAAGGAGCTAGGCAATCCCACAAGTCACACCACACAGCAAACCTCACACAGGAGATCTACTGGGAGAGAACAAAACCCAAAAGAGTAGCTGCCTTTGCTTGGGTGAGATGCAGCAAAACACCGAGCAGAAGACACGGTGGATACAGTTGTTTCTTGGAGACAGAGCATTCCAGGATAGAGCTAGGGTAAGGATTGGTGCGATTTCATGTCCCGAGCTTAGGGAAAGCCTAGGCTTGGTGGGTTTTCAAGTCCAGGGCTGGATCCAGTTGTTACGGCAGTTTGAGTGTTCGTTAGGTGGGATCTGGCAGTTGGAGGTCCTCAGGGGAGGGGCCTGGCCACTCCTGTCTCTCAAGGGGCTTAGAAGATAATGAAAGAACAGAAAATGGGTCTCAGAGGACAGCACTTCCATCTTAGTTGGGCTAAAACTGTCCCTCTGGGAACTTGGTGACCTGGTAGTGTCCTCCTCACCGGCCAGCCACATCTGGCTTTTCGGTGTCTCTGCCTTAGTTATCCAGGAATGGGGGTCTAGATTCTTTTACAACACTAGAGAAGTGGCCTCCTACACGGGCTGGGGGCCATCTTGAGAATGGGGTGAGACCAAAATGCAGCTTGGGAGGAGCAGGCCACTGTGAGTAGAAACAGAATCCGTTCTGCTGCCCACTGCCACACTGCCCCCCCCCCTCACACCGGGCAGTGTATGGGAACTCCAGAAAGCAGTTCCTTGACTGCAATCATACAGAACAAGTGGCCCTGCTTTCGTCTGCAGTGATGCTGCTGATGGTTAAGGACAGCAGAACGTTGGACAGAAGTCTCCCCACCGTGCATACACGCACCATTGCAGAGGTTGCAGACAAGAGATAACAAAGTGCCCACACACACCGACATAGCAAGAAGCTAAGTCTGGCGTTCAGAGCACCTAGCACCAATCTCCTTCTAGAGAGGCTGCTGGGTCAGTGTCTCTGGGCGTGAGTCATGTCTCAGCCTCCCTGCCTGGGGCACTGGCAGCCACCCCTCCTCTCCTGCTTGAGACATGACTGCTCTGCTCCTTTAGTTATTTATTCCCTGTTCCTCTCCTCACCCCAGCCTATGACTAATGGGCTTTTATCACCCCAGGGGATGATGGGAGGGCATCACCAGTTGTGCAATTATCTGGATCATTCACAACAGAGTCAGTGTCTCCACCTCCAGCCCCAGCATAATCTTGGTTCTGAAATCCCCCACATAAACCTGGTGTCCTAGATATCTGCTCTATACAGTGATCTGTACAGTGGCTCATGAGATGAATCCTTGGCCCCTGGTTCCCTTGGAATATGAGGCCAGCTCTGGACTAGTCATGATTCCAGAAAACTAGCTCTGCTACCAGCTTTTCAGCATCACAAACATGGCCATTTTAGAGCCAACGGGATGGCGGTAGAGGTGAATTCATCCAGGGAGACTGGAAATACTGTTGTCTCTTAGAGTGCAAGCATATATGGGCCATGCCTCAGAGATGGTGCCCTGCAGGACAGTTCCAGAGGGGAGCACTGCTAAAGAGCACCCAGTTCTCCTGACTAAAACCCTCTGCTCAGATCCACCTCTCCACCTAGTGAAGCCTGAGCAGTGGCAGGGCCAGACAGAGCCTCCCCACATCCTGTCCTTCCCTGCTCACAGCAGGACCTGCTATGTGAGCAGTGTTTCCATGAAAATGGTGTGTTAGAGTTACCTTTTTGTCACATCATTCAGATCCCTCCAGTCTCAAATGCCTTCGTCGGTCACACACCTCCTTTCTTTTTCTTCTTTTTTTTTTTTTTAAGATTTATTTATTTTATTATATGTAAGTAGCTGTCTTCAGACACTCCAGAAGAGGGCGCCAGATCTCGTTACGGATGGTTGTGAGCCACCATGTGGTTGCTGGGATTTAAACTCTGGACCTTCGGAAGAGCAGTCGGGTGCTCTTACCCACTGAGCCATCTCACCAGCCCCCACATCTCCTTTCTTTAGAAACTGCTTAGTCCCAGACCTGGACTCAGCTTCTAATATGCTGTGGTTCTGGGGCCCCACACAGCCTTCCTGCCTGTGAGCAGCAACCCTGGCTCTTGGGCACTCTCTTGGCATTCAGCAGGCTGTGGACCTGACCTGAAGGAGAACCTCCGTGAGAAGCCTTCCTTAGACTCCTGGGTCCTGTGTACAGGGAGGGCATGGGTAACTGTGAGGATGCCAGGTGACACACTCGGCCTGGATGTTAGCCTCTGGAACTCCACCGTGTATTATTCTGTGTAAATGTTCACAGCAGACGGAACAACCAGACAAGCAAGTGCTGAGGTCTGGGAACATTCCCAAGCTGACCCACAGTGTGTCAAGGCCACAAGGTAGAAAATAAGAACAGCGCCACCTAGAGGGCTAGGAAACACTGGGACAGATGCTTTGTTTATTAGTTCTTAAACAAGAGTCTCATTCAGGCTGGCCTTAAACTGGCAACTTCCTGCCTCAACCTGAAGAGTAAGGACTGAGATTACGGAAAATGGGCCAGTATGCTTGGCCAAAATCGTGGCTTTGAAGAAAAAAAAAAAAAAAAAAAACACAAAAAAACCAAAAAAACAGAGAGCTAATTGGGAACCTGATTCTTTTCACGGGTTCCATCTGTAAGAATGCAGCGGACTGGGGACAGACGACACTGCCAGGTGTGGCTACCTGAGAGGGTAGACACTAGCCTGTGGGCCTCTGTCATCTGTCTGCCCCGAAGGCACAGGAATCTCCCTACTTGTACAGAAGAAGCAGTGTCCCGGGGACTCTGCTCCAGAAGTGCTTGTTCAGGAGGGCAGCAGAGGAGACGACTCAGGCTGTGGCAGCTGCTGGCAACTCAGGATAAGGAGTGATCAATTCCCCATAGAATTTACAAGCCAGGCAAGCAGCCAAACCTGGGATTTTAGGACAGTGCAGACGATTGATCGTGAGTGGAGAAGCATGGGGGTTCATGACTGCCTCTACTCTCTCTCTCCCTCATTGACACTGCCACCAAAACTCCTGAGTCTGCCCCCAGCACGCCACAGCATCTGCCCCCTCCTCCCATGCTTTACCATAATCTTTCCAGCAACTTCCACACCCCCACTCCACCTGAACCCACACCCCTTTCCTGCATGAAATTTCTTCTCCTGGGGGCTGAGAGATGGCACCAACTGCTCTTCCCCTAGACCCAGGTTCAAATTCCAAGCACTACACATGGTGTCTCCCAACCATCTATAACACTAGTCTCGGGGACCCAACAGCCTCTGTCCTCTGTAGGTACCAGACACTTTTGTGATGCACTAGGCAAAATGCCCATACACATAAAATAAAACATAAAATGAAGATAAAAACCACAAAACCCTTGTCTGTTTAAAAGAGGTAGGAAATGAGACAGACAGCAGATTAATTATCAAAGGATGCAGCAGGGAACATGGGCGGTGCTGAGACTGGGGCACATGGATCTAGTTGATCTAACAGGCTGGGAAGGCCATCCGCAGAGACGCTACACACGGGAGCCCGCCAGGGATCAGGGACATACAGAAAAGAAGAGCAAATGGGTCAGTAGCCCTACTGTGCGACACAGAGGCTGTCTAATGTCTGCTGGGTGGGTTGTGGTAGAGTACTTGCTTAGCATTTGCGAGGCATGGGACTCGTGTGAATAAATAAATAAATATAATAAATGAATAAATAAATAAATATAAAGTTGTCGGATGGACAACAATTTTCTTTTTTTTTTCAGTGCTGAGGATCACAACATGGCCATAGGCAGGCACTCCAGGGCTAAGCCACATCCCAGCCTTTGGTTTGGGAGGTAGTGACTCACGTGCAGCCCAGGCTGGCCTGTGACTCACAAACCTCCTCCCTCAGCTTCCTAAATGCTGAGGTTACTGTGTGAGCCACTATACCCACCCAGGTCAGGCCTCAATACTTTTCTTCTTCTTTTTCTAGTGCTAGGCAAGTGCTAGACCACCGAGCCACACGGCCCGATGCTTTCCTCCTGTTAGCCTGTACCCATTCACTCTTCCTGACAACCTCTCACCTGGAGAATGGACCTCTGACCTCTGGTCTTCTATCTGCTCACCAACACTGTGTGTAGATAGCAGACTGTCAAGAAATGCATCCCCAGAAAGGGCGAAAACAAACACGGGACAAATACTGTGTATCTTTCATATGAAAGGTTTTGGGTATTTTTCATACTATGCTTGAAGTCCTGTGCATTAGAAGGTATTAAAAATAGAAAATATTTTCAGAAGCAAGAATCCAGCAGGGTTGCATTGAATGTCTGACATCTGTGACATCTCAAAAGCCCAGTGTCCACTGATATTCAGAGGTAGAGGTTTCTGTCTTAGCTCCACCCTCCACCGCGTTTGGGTTTAAATGTAAACTTACTCCATTTGCAGGGGCGGGGAAAGCACATTCAGAGGTCAGAGGACAACCTCTGGTGTCAGTCCTCACCTGTCACCTTGTCAGAGGTGACAAGACGACGACACCTGAACCTCTGTTCTTTGTTCTTTGTTCTTTTTCTGGTATATTTACCACTAGTCCCCAGACCCCATCACCCACACTGAGTAAACTCTTGAGGATTCTCCTGCCTCCACCTCCCGTCTCCAGCTGGGATTCCAGACACTTGTACCACACCCAGCTTTACGTGGATGCTGGGGATTTGAACTCAGGTCCTCACGTTCATATAACAAGTGCTTTACCGGCCGAGCCATCGCCCCAGCTCCATGGCTATATTTGATATTGTGAGGTGGGTTATGCTACACAGAGATTTACTGTATAAATACCTTTTCATGTTGAGAAGTCAGCATTTTAATAGCTGTGCTTTTTTACCTAAGGTGGGTTTCCCATAATTTATGGAATCCAATGATCTGTCCCCTGTAAGTCCAGACACTGGCCCAAACAGTTTCCTTAGGGTACTTTCTACAGTTCTAGCTCAAGAGGGATCCTCTTCCTCCTTCTCCTTCTCTTTTTTTTTTTTTGTTTTGTTTTGTTTTGTTTTTTTTGTTTTGTTTTGATTTTTCTAGACAGGGTTTCTCTGTGTAGCCCTGGCTGTCCTGGAACTCACTTTGTAGACCAGGCTGGCCTTGAACTCAGAAATCCACCTGCCTCTGCCTCCCGAGTGCTGGGATTAAAGGCGTGCACCACCACGCCCGGCAGAGGGGAATCCTTCTTGTGGGGAAGTGGAAGGTGATGTGGGGGCTTAAAAAAAGAAAAGAGGCCTGACAGGTTAGAACTAATGAGGGAAGCCCTCATCTCCCACGCTACAGGAGTTCCTGGCGGTAAAACACCAGCTGCACCAGGCAATGCCTTCTGAGGCCGACAGTTTCAGAACCTGCCTGAGCCACTGAAGATTGAAAGGGGCTAAGTAGAGCCACAACAGAGCTCCTGAAACCTCAAAGCCTATTTCAGTGACATACTTCCTCAAGCAAGGCCATGCCTCCTAATCCTCCCTCACATCAGCTGGGACTTACAGGGGACAGCTCATTCAAACTAGCACACTGGCCACAGACCAGTCAGGCTTAAACCTGTGAGTGCTATCTAAGTAGGTGCAGGGGGCGAGACTGCTCATCTCCCTCATCTGCCAGGTGCAGACTCAAAGCACCATCAGCTAAGATGCTAGAGACCACGACCTGCTCTCGGACAACCTTGGAGGCTGGAGGTCTGGAGCGAAGGCACCAGAGAAGCAGCTGTATCAAGGCTGCAGGAAAGTTCTTCCGCCATCCCCAGCGCTGAAGATCTGAGGAGCCCTGAGCATCATCTGCATCCTTTACCCACTATCTGTATCACTTATGTTTGGAGCCTTCATTGTCACATGGCCTTGGTGATGCCATCCCCTTCTTGTAAGGACACTGTCACGCTGAGTTAGGAACCTTCCTTCTCCAGAATGACCTCATTTGAGATAATTGAGTCTATGACAATCCTATTTCCAAACAAGGTCATGTTCAGAGATCCCGGAGGCTACGTACGACTCCAACAACTGAACCCTCCAGAGCCCAGAGGTCCTTCAGAGATGGCTGTCCTCAGTGCGTGGGGACAAGAGCACCAAATATCTCCACAGCAAGGGCAGTGCTCCAGAGAAAGCTCTAACTAGAGCCATGTTTGCAGCCCTTTCTAGACCCCTCAGAGATAGGGGATGAAGATCAGGCATGCATACACTTTTAACACATTGCAAAGTTTTAAAGTGAACAAACCTCAAGGTCTGGATATGCTGGCTACCAGATGTGGGGAGCAGGACAGTGGGATAGTAGTGGTATGGGAGGGAGGACAGTGAGTGGGAGGGAGGACGGTGAGTGGGAGGGAGGACAGTGAGTGGGAGGGAGGACAGTGAGTGGGAGGGAGGACAGTGAGTGGGAGGGAGGACAGTGAGTGGGAGGGAGAATGGTGAGTGGGAGGGAAGACAATGAAGGGGAGGGAGGACAGTGACTTTGAGTAGGAGGGAGGACAATGAGGGGGAGGAAGGACAGTGAGTGGGAGGGAGAATGGTGAGTGGGAGGGAAGACAATGAAGGGGAGGGAGGACAGTGACTTTGAGTAGGAGGGAGGACAATGAGGGGGAGGAAGGACAGTGAGTGGGAGGGAGAATGGTGAGTGGGAGGGAGGGCAGTGAGTGGGAGGGAAGACAATGAAGGGGAGGGAGGACAGTGACTTTGAGTAGGAGGGAGGACAATGAGGGGGAGGAAGGACAGTGAGTGGGAGGGAGAATGGTGAGTGGGAGGGAGAATGGTGAGTGGGAGGGAGGGCAGTGAGTGGGAGGGAAGACAATGAAGGGGAGGGAGGACAGTGACTTTGAGTAGGAGGGAGGACAATGAGTGGGAGGGAGGACAGTGAGTGGGAGGGAGAATGGTGAGTGGGAGGGAGAATGGTGAGTGGGAGGGAGGGCAGTGAGTGGGAGGGAAGACAATGAAGGGGAGGGAGGACAGTGACTTTGAGTAGGAGGGAGGACAATGAGGGGGAGGAAGGACAGTGAGTGGGAGGGAGAATGGTGAGTGGGAGGGAGGACAGTGAGTGGGAGGGAAGACAATGAAGGGGAGGGAGGACAGTGAGTAGGAGGGAGGACAATGAGGGGGAGGGAAGATGGTGAGTGGGAGGGAGGACAATGATGGGGAGGGAAGATGGTGAGTGGGAGGGAGGACAGTGAGTGGGAATGTAGTGGCTATTCCTGGTTGTCAACTTGACTATATCTGGAATGAACTACAATCCAGAATTGGAAGGCTCACCAGTGACCCTTATCTGGAGGCTTGGAGGTAGAAGTTTCTGATCTGGATCTTGGTATGGAGATCTTGAGGCACAGTGACTATGGCTTCCAGAAGACTAAATCTCTGAGTTCAAGGTCATCCGGGATTAAAGGTGTGGTGGAACACATCTTTAATCTGGGCTACACCTTCTGCTGGAGACAACATAAGGACATTGGAAGAAGGGAGTCTCGCTCTCGCTCCCTTGCCTGCTTGCCATGTGGGACTGAGTAACTGCTAAATCCTTGGTGTCAGAGACCATCCCATGAGAAAGTGAGCCCTTCACAATCTCCCTAACAGGCCAAATGGCCTGGTACTAAGAGCTGGTTATCACCCCCTTTCCTCCCTATTCCCTTCCTGGCACCTAAGGCTGTAAAAGCTAAATTATAGTCCCCTCTTTCCTATCTCTTCCTGAACTCCCATACCATCCAAGGACATGAGTTACGCCTGAGCCCAGCCTGACGCCCAAGGCTGTCAAGGAGGATCTATGTTCCAGAGATAAGATGCAGAGTGCCCGCTGCCTGGCGCCTGACTTTGGCCCCCCGTGTCAGCAGGTGCCCACTTCTTTGTTCTTTATATAATTCTCCTGCGACCCCTCCCATATTCCCCGCGATGTATGCTTTAAAAAGAAGGCACCTCAGCATAATAAACGAGACCTCGATAGGTACCCTTCCTGGTCTCCTATTTCCTCTTTTTCTTCCTTCCATCTCCTTCCAGGTTTGCGGTCTCCCTTGCACCCACGAATAACTGAATCCCGAGGGATGGGATACCTTGGACTTCCATTCACAGCTACTACTGAACCATTGTTGGGAATTGGACTGCAGACTGTTAGTCATCAATAAATTCCTTTACTACATAGAGACTATCCATAAGTTCTGTGACTCTAGAGAACCCTAACTAATACAGGGAGGGAGGACGATGAGTGGGAGGGAGGACGGTAAGTGGGAGGGAAGATGGTAAGTGGGAGGGAGGATGGTGAGTGGGAGGGAGGATTGTGAGTGGGAGGGAGGACAGTGAAGGGGAGGGAAGGTAATGAAGGGGAGGGAGGACAGTGAGTAGGAGGGAGGACAGTGAGTGGAAGAGAGGACAATGAGGGGGAGGGAAGACGGTGAGTGGGAGGGAGGACAGTGAGTAGGAGGGAGGACAGTGAGTGGGAGGGAGGACTGGGGGTGGGAAGGAGGACAGTGAGTGAGAAGGAGGACAGTGAGTGGGAAGGAGGACAGTGAGTAGGAGGGAGGACAGTGAGTGGGAGGGAGGAGAATGACTGGGAGGGATGACAGTAAGGAGAAGGGAGGACAGTGAAGGAGAGGGAGGACTAGGATGAATGTGTGACAGGTGAGTGGTCAGCTCAATCCTCTTCAGGGGTTCCAGCTCCTCCCTCCCCATTCCTTTTTTCTATTTATAAAAGAAAGGTAATTTTTCGAAAACAAATGAGTAACACATTCAAATTACACCTATTTACAAGGTGCAGTGTGTAATTTCACATGCATAGAGCTAGAGCCACCCTGAGCTGTCAGGAAATTAGCATTTCCATCTTCTTAGCTAGTCTTTATGTTTGCTTGGGAAAGTGGAAAAGGGATGAGAGGACAGAGAGAGGAGGCAGGAAAAAAAGATGAAAGTTTGAAACGGTCCTGCTGTCCATAGCACCAGAAGACAGTTCATGCCTCTGCTGAGCCTAGTGCAGCACACAGGCAAGCAGGCACACAGCCAGACAGGCAGGCACACAGGCAGGCAAGCAGACACAGAGGCACATAGGCAGGCAGGCACACACCCAGCCAGGCAGGCAGGCACATAGGCAGGCAGGCAGATAGGCAGGCAAGCAGACACACAGGCACATGGGCAGGCAGGCACACAGGCAGACAGGTAGGCAGACAGGCACACAGGCAGGCACATAGGCAGGCAGGCAACAGGCAGACAGGCAGGCACACAGGCAGGCAAGCAGATACACAGGCACACAGGCAGGCAGACACACAGGCAGACAGGCAGGCAGGCACACAGGTAGGCAAGCAGACACACAGGTACACAGTCAGGCAAGCACACAGGCACACAGGCACACAGTCAGGCATATAGGCAGGCAGGCACACAGGTAGACAGGTAGGCACACAGGCAGATAGGCAGGCACACAGGCAGGCAAGCAGACACATAGGCACACAGGCAGGCAAGCAGGCATACAGGCAGGCACATAAGCAGGCAGACAGGCAGGTAGGCACATAGGCAGGCACATAGGCAGACAGGCAGGTAGGCAGGAGCAGCTCTTCTGAGAGTGCCCCTCTCCTCAGTTCAAACCCTCCCTGTTGTTTACTTATCCTAGACCTTGGGCAGTTTTCCAACAGTGAGAAAGCTCAGGTTTGGGCCTTGACATCTCAGGGGCTTGCCTGGGTGGCCTGGTGAAGCAGAGCTGATGGAGTCTCTGTAAAGCCTCCCATCAATGGCTACTCTGCAGTGACTTTGGAGGTGTCTTATAGGAGCCTACTGCTGGACAGGACCTCACTTGGCTCTTTGTTCACTGATGTCCCCACCTCGGCATGTCTTTCTGCTCTGGTCGCCCAGTCATGGAAGCCAGGCAGCTCCTGGAATGGGGACATGGCTTGGGAGAGGCAGCCATGATTCTGGAATAAGGGTCTTAAAGACAGGACTTAGAGACCAAGAGAAGGGGCCTGTATAAATAGGAAAAGGGCCCACTCCTCCCGGTGACAGTGAGTTCAGGTGGACATAGGTCACACTGGTGGTGGGTCACTGAAGTTCCCTTTAGTAGTTTCCATCCTCCAGGGATGAGGCTCCTGTGCAGAAGATGGCACAGGGAGCATGTGGTTTGAGGAAGGAGGAGAAGCGGTGTCCTGAGGAGAGGCAGGTAGGCACTGCCTTGGGAACATTGCCTAGCGGGAACAAGTGATGCCTGGAGATGAAGCTTGCAAACCAAAGCAAGGCCACATGGTTTACCTGGTAGAAGATTCCCAGCACTGGCCACAGAGTACAGGGGACAGTGGTGAGTGAGAAGCAAGGAAGTTCAGAGCATTGCACCCAAGTTAGAACAAATATGGGCCAAGGACTCTAATCTGGTCTGCCTGCGGGGACAGTCAGGAGAGTGTGACCCAGGCCTCAGGGCTGCCAAGGACAGGCTTCCCTATGCAAGTGCAGTAAGGTGCCTTCACCTGGCATTGGCAAGTCCCCTCTCAGGTGGAGACCATGGGTGGAAGTCAGGCACATAGGCCATGACAGTCTCAAAAAAAATTTTTTTTTAACAAGTAATTTTGAGCTAATAAAAAATAAAATAAAACTTGGGAATTAATTTGTCTTTTCTGGGTGTGCTAAAAGCTACATCTGCCACCTGATCTCACTCCCGTCTGCCTAAGCTTCCTTGAGTGAAAAGGAAATGAGAGGATGATGGTCATCCTACCAGTGGTAGGGCATTTGGCCTAGTGAGCAAAATCAGTGTTGTGGCTTGCATACTTACCAGGTGAGCAGCGCTTCACCACAGAGCTTGAGAGGGCCGAGACAGGCTGACTCCATGACCGGATTCACACTGGCAGGTCAGGAGACTAGGTCTAAATCTCCGTTTCCAAGAACTGGGCAAGTCCAGGCAACCGAGTTACTGGGAAAACCCCAGGCCTTGGGCAGCCAATCAGAAGCTGCCCCACCACCTGTCCTGAGACAAGGACAATGGGTCAGCAACAGTTTCCAGGCTTCCCCAGCAACAGTTTCCAGTCCCCACAACCCCCAGCAGTGGCTCGAGAATGTCCCTAGATATAGAGCTAATCAATTAAGATAAATGTCACCTACTCCTCCCTGGAATTCCGCTAATGTGCTTTCAATTGGGCCTGCGAGCTCACTTGGGCATGTCCATCTTGGTAAATGGTAGACCCCAGCATGCTGGACTCTGCAGAATAAAACACTCTTTGCTTTTGCATACTATACGAGTCTGGGTATCATTCTTCAGCGAATCATGGACCCTTACAGACTGAGACATTTCAAGGGTCTTCACACCTGCTATTCTTGCTGCAGAGATCTGTGACACACAGAGCTGGGGGCCATACACATAATTATCTACCTCTTCTCCCAAAGTTCTGTGGCTATGCAGCTGGCAGAAGTTGTCTGGCCTCCCTATGGTAAGCAGCTACTCTTAAACCATGCCCTAAGGTTCCCTGCACCTTCTCTGCCTGTTCCTGTTATATATGAGTTTAAAGGCTATTCCCATTCAAACCCTTGCCTTCCACCCAGGGCCACCCAGCTTGCTGGTAGATGCACAGCAGGAGGGAGAACTGGGTCTCTCAGTGACAAAGGGCCAAGCTACTGACCGAACAAGAACACTTCCTTTGTCCCTTAAGTCACTCAGCTGAGAACAGATTCTGTGCCCCCAGGGATCACTTGTATGTACAATGGGCAGAAGAAACCACCCTGCAGTGAAGCCCAACGGGAGTCATCTGCAGGCTCACTGTACTCTGGAGCAAAGGCGTTCTTTCATGAGGGTGTCCTTAGCCTGAGTCAAGGGATGGGAACCTTTGTGTTCCTAGAAGCAGGCTGCTCCCACAAGGGAAGCACCAAGTGGGAAGCCTGTTGGATAGGCAAGCACAAAGCCTCCTCACGCCACATGGAGGAGACTGAGGCAGGATGACAGCCCCGGCTCTAAACCACCAACACTCTCTGAGGCTGGAGAATGACCACCTAGATCCTACTGAGGGTCTGCTGGTACCCTACAGGATCTGTTACGACTCATTCCCACAGAGAAACGTCTATGCTCTGTAATGCTTTTCTTCGAGCTGGGCCTGTCTGTCACAGCAACCTAGTCCACCACCATCTGATTATGTTCTGCACGTGGTGTCCTAGTTAGGGTTTCTGTTTCTGAGATAAACACCGTGACTTTGAATAACCCCAGGAGGAAAGGGTTGATGTCAGCTCAGAGCTCTCAGGTCCCACTCTATTGATGAGGGGAGTCAGAGCAGGAACTCAAACAGGGCAGGAACCTGGAGGTGGAGGCCAATACAGAGACCACAGAAGAGGGCTGCTTACTGGCTTGCTCCTTGTGGCTTGCTCAGCCTGCTTCCTTAGACCACCCAGGACCACCAGCCCAGGAATGCTACGACCCACTGTGAACTGGACCACCCGCCTCTCCCCCCTATCAACCATCAATCGAAAAAACATCCTAAAGACTTGCCTACAGGAGCCATCTTTTGTTTAAGATCTCTTCTTCCTACATGCCCCTAGCTTGTGTCCGCATGACATAACAACTAGTCGGCACACGGGAGCATGTCCTATGCTTACAGAACCCCCCTAGATGTGCACAAACTCAGTGATTTCACAAAGTGTGGTCCCAGTACAACAGCATTACCATCGTCTGGGAAACTGTTCTCATGGCAAATGTCACCCCTCCCCCAAGACCTACGGAGCCAGGATTTAGGGGATGGGACTGAGCACAGCTTCAGCAAGCTCTGATAACCAACGTTCATCCTGCAGATCCACTAGGTTTCCCTCCCTCTCTCGTCAGAGCATCTGGCTGTCATGCCGAGTGCTCCAGAGCTATCAACAGTCAACCCCTTCTATAGCTGGAGAATGGCAGCTTTGCAAGGTGGTCTGGAGGTGCCCTGCAGGAGCTATCATGGAATGCCATGTATCAGGAAGCTCCACTGCCCCAAATTCTGGGGCCTGTTCCCCTCAACCAAAGGAATTATTTTCGTGTCACTGTCAGAAGGGACAAATGACTGTCGACCTGTGGTGCCTATTAGCACACCATAGCTCATGCTGGCCTCCAAGCTCCAACACAAGTCTCAACTCTTCCCTTGCCCTCAGCTTCTCATTCTTCTTGTGTTATTTTGGCAACGCTCTTGTTAATCCCACAGATTCGAGGAGAAAGACCACTGACCCAGATCATGGGCAAATTAATTAAAACAACCAATTAATGACAGTAAGGGTTTTTTTGTGTTTTGTTTTGTGTGTGTGTGTATGTATATAGGTTGTCTTCCCTAAAGATGGAGTTTAAGAGATCAGCACTGAACATGGGTAAGATAAGGGTTCATATTATAGTACAAGAACAGGGTGTTTCCAAATGAAGAATTTGGCAGGCAAATAGGCAGGGTTATAAGAGCACAAAGATAACAAGCTGGTTATAACAACCTCCTGAACCAAAGGCATGGTTGAAGAGTTGTCATAACAAGGTAGTTATGACAAAGTGGTTGTAACAACATGTAGGGTTATAGGTCTCGAGTCCTCTCCGTCACAGGGCGTGGTTCCTGGGGAGGCAGGAAGCAGAGTTGACTGTGTTTACCCCATGCTGTCAGTGTGTGCTGGGCTGTAGGAGAGCCCCAGGACACTGCTGAGGACGGGGCGGGCGGGAGAAGCACAGTCTGAGGCATCCAGGGCATGCAAGCAGGTCAGGGCCGTCTGGTTCTCAGGCTCTTGGACACCCAGGCATTGCTGGATGCCGTGGAAGAGCTGAGAATGGAATGGAGGCACTCAGGTTGGATCTAGCCCAGGGCCAGTGTGTGTGTGGGAGGGGGGAGGGGAGCTCTAGCTGGTCCCTGGAGAAAGAGTCCTTGGCTTGGCAGCTGCAGGCTTATTGGCTTAGTGGTTGGGAGCACAGAGAGGCCTTGCACAATGGGAGACTAGACTGCAGTTCTATAGGCAAAGGCCTTCTCCATGGCTCCCCACAGCGGATCCTGATAAAAAGAGGCAGTTCATGGTCTTGAACCTACATGACCACAGGTCACGTCTTCTACCTGTGGAGGGAATTGGTCTGTTGCCCTTACGTGACTGATGGCCACAAATCTATAGAGGGCTATAGCTAGTGACATGGGTCTGGTGCCCAGGACACCATGACAAAACGCCTACCATCCCTTCAAGGTCTCTAGGGTTTCGAGCCTCAGCTCAACCGGGAACCAAGCTACCTTTCGAGGGCATAGCCCAATCCTTGAGAAAAAGATTAAGTCATAAATACAAATGAACCTAGTTTGTCTTTACTATTAGATAGAGGTCAAGCCAAGATGAAGCAGGCTCCTCTCCTCTCCTCTCCTCTCCTCTCCTCTCCTCTCCTCTCCTCTCCTCTCCTCTCCTCTCCTCTCCTCTCCTCTCCTCTCCTCTCCTCTCCCATTTGCCCACATTCTCTTTGTCTTCCTTTCTCACTCTTCCAGTCTCTCTCCTCCCATGCCCTCCCTGGTCCAGCTTGTTGGCTGTGTTCAGTCTACCACTTTCTCTCTCTCTGCTCTGGACTCTTCCAGATGCCTCTAGCTGTTCTCTTCCCTCATATCTACAATAAAAACCTTTGGGGACTGGAGAGATGGGCTTAGTGGTTAAGAGCCCTGGCTGCTCTTCCAGAGGACTGGGTTTCAATTCCCAGCACCCACATGGCAGCTCACACCTGCTTCTAACTCCAGTTTCTAGGGATCTGACAACCTTACATGGGATGATATGCAGGCAAAACACCAATGCACGTAAAATAGAATTAAAAACAATACACTGAGAAAATAATAATAAAAAATAAATCCTGTAGTACTTAGGCAAACCTTCCCCTCAAGCACACCTTGCAGCAGCCAAGCCCTCGTCCTGTGAGGGAGGGAGGACCTCTAACTAAGGGTGATTTGGAGCAGCCTGTCCCAGAGGCCAGGGCGCTGCACGCAGATGCTCAGAGTGCTTGTGGTCATCTGTTTCTAGGTTCCCACCCTTCCCCACCCGCACCATCTCTGTTTCTCTCCGATGCTCTGTAACTTCAGACAGAGAGAGGAAGAATCCAAAGAGTGAAGAACAATCGCCGCTTAACCTGAGACCAGGGCTGCTGCTCTTCTATATCTGGTCTGACAGCCAAAGACAGATGACAGACAGAATTCCACTCCTACCACAGCTGAAGAACTTCCCTAAGAGTTGGTTCCGGTAGGTGGTAGATGGGAGATCTGGACAGCTGAAGGGGCGGCCACCCTAGTGGAAACAGCGGTGAGCTTAATTTAATTTCTCTGGTCACATCTCATTACCTAGCACAACGCTAGTTTTGCATCTCAATTTTGTTTTTCTCTGAGGTCTGCCCTAACTGCACGAGCTAGCTCCCTGATTTTGGGGTTACTGACCAGTTAAAGAAGCAATGCATTCCTGTCACTGTCCCCACAGACAGCCCACCCCTGAGAGCACTGTTCTGAGATATCATACACCTGAGAAGTCTGAGGACTACACATCTATGAGCAACCTACCCCCAGGGCAGATTCTAGCCTGGGCTTCAGGCTGCTCCAGCTGGCATGGGATAGAGCAGAGATGATCTCACCACACTAAGTCTTTCCTAAACTGAAGACTCATGAGAAAATTCACACTATCATGGTTTCCAGCCTTTATATCTGTAGCCATGTAGACTCCCAATGTAGACTCAAATGCACAAAGCAGGATGATGTCATAATAAAACTTAAAAGCTAGAGCTTTAGATGGGGTCAGGGACATGGAAGCTTAGGAGAGATTGATGGAAATCCTTTCAATGGCCTTAGCTGGAGAGAAGGCTTAGCAGTCAAGAGCTCTGGTTGCTCCTGCAGAGGACCCAGGCTTGGTTGTTAACATCCACAATGGTGGTTCACAACTATCCATGGTGGCTACAGATCCGGGGATCTGACGCTCTCTCCACTCTCCACAGGTACCAGGCATGTATGTGGTACACATTTATTCATGGCTGGCAAAGCACACATACACATAAAATAAAGTAAAAAAAAAATCTAAGATGAACAAATAAAAGACAGTCATGAAGAGGCTGAAGAGATGGCTTAGTGGTTAAGAGAGCATGTTGTTCTTACAGAGGACCCAGGTTCAGTTCCAGCACCGACCTCACAGCCATTTGTAGCTTCAGCTCCAGGAGATCTGTGACTTTTCTGACCTCTATGGGCACCAGGTACACATGTTGTGCCCATTCAGACAAAACACTCATACATGGAAAATAAAATAAATAAAGAGAGTAATGGACACCGAGGGCCTAGAAGGGCCAGGGTAATATTTCCAGTTCTGCACTATCTCCCAGAATCCTCTCCTGTCTGTGGAAAAGCAGGCTTTGTTCTCCCCTCTCCGCTTTTTGAAATTGGATTGAAATGAAAAGAAAAAATTAATACCATTATATTTTTAAGTTCTGTGTGGGGGAGTATGGAGAAAAAGGCTCCCAAGGCTATGTCTATCAATCACTCTAAACAAGCACTGACTAAAACAAAAACGTGGGTGTGTGAGCTAACTCCACAGGTGAAGACGCAGCCTTTGTCAGATCTCTGGAACACACTTGGTGGAAGGAGAGAACTGAGTCCTCCAAGTTGTCATCTGACCTCCACACGAACACAACGTGGCGTGCACACGCACACTTACAAACCGACACATACATGCACAGGCACACATGCTCACCCACAAGCACACAGATATATCTGTTAAATGCATGTTAGTCTCTGAGTAAACTTAAACAAGACAAATCACAAGAATTAATAGCATGGCACTTACTTTTTCCATGACCACATTTAATTCTAAACTGTCCCTGAGATAGGAAAGCTCACTAAGAAAGCACTCTTACCTCTCTAAGACGGGGAGTAACCATTCCTGGGAAGATGGGGACCCTTCTTGCTAGGGTGAGGTTGGCCACTCAACCTTGAGTGACAGACTTAGGAAGACTTTCCTCATGACAATAATGAGTAAAATGAGCCCACGTTGTGTTTAAGCTTGAACCTAACTTGGTTTTGACGCTATGATTCCCATTACAAGTCCCCCACGTGGGACCACATGGTGGTCTCGAGGCCTCAAGCCTGGCTTAGCTTCCCATAGGCTTCCCTAACTATCAACTGTGAGCTGACAAGGTCTCTCCCCACCTCCACTCCTGTCTGCAGAGCCCTCCTCACTACACTGGAGTGTCTCTGTTCACTCCCTGCAATGAAATATATTACAGTAAGGGGGTATCCAAGGCAATCCGAGTCAAGGTGCACCCCTGAGAAATTATGCCATGGAACAGATCTGGTGTAGAGGGGGTTTATTGGGGGAGGTGAGAGAAGTGAGGACCTAGGAGTGAAAGAGGCAGGGGGTGGAGTGTGGAGAATGGAGGAGGAAACATGGGGGGGGGGGGGGAGAGAGAGAGAGCACTCTGGAGTGATGATGGGTCCTTTCATTGCCCCACACAGCAGGTGCACCTGGCAATTGAGAAGGCTAGACTGATTCCATGATAAACTTCAGATTGGTAGTTAAGGAGACTAGGCCTAAGAACTGGGCCAAGTCCAGGCAAGTCAGTTACTAATAGAAGAAAACCCCGGGCTCCAGTCTTCTTGACCTGATCATGTTTCCAGAATGCCTAGAGATGGAGTAAGATAAAGCTCACCTACCCCAAATTCCAATGTGCTTTAAATCAAGCCTGCAAGCCCACTTGGTTGTCTCTCATCTTGGTAATGGGAGACCCCAACATGCTGGACTTCTACAGAATAAAACACTCTTTGTGTTTACATACTATTTCAGTCTGGGGTATCATTCTTTGGCCAATCATGGACCCTTGTATACTGAAGGTTGTGTCAGGTCATGACGTATGCAGTTGCTAGGTCTCTGAGGGCAGGCCAGTAGAATTACCTGTATACTAACACTAACCCTGTTCTGAATTCTTTCCATGTTCCTCCAATCCCGGCTGTCCACACCTCTTGAATATATTCAGTCTCATTAGATTCTGAGCATCCTCCTGGCTGACTGTGTAGTCTTCCATGATAGCCCAGAGATGGTTCTTGAAACATCTTACAGCAGCCTAAGGGTTATAAACCGAGGGGCCAGGCAAGAAGGTGGGGGCGGGGAGGACTCAGCTGGGTCATACGCAGAAAGCAACACACTAGGCCAAACTCCTGTATTTCAGGGAAATGCTGTGCTATGCCTTGTTATAGGAAGCCTGGTTGGCCCCGTTGGACTTGGTATGTGTATGTGAATAAAATGTAATGACCAGTCAGGAAAGAGCTGTTACACAGGGTGGGGGTCGGGGGAGGTGGGAAGGGGAGTGATAAAACCAGGCAAATCCAGGTGCTTGTTTTCAGTTATGCCCCCACCCTCTTCCTCCCCACCCCCACCCCCTCCAGCCTTGCTGTAGAAGTGAGGACCATAGCGAAAATGTGGTTAAAAGCCCACCTGCTACTGGGCAAACGCTGTTGTTCCGGGGATCTCTGAGGAAAAACTCTGATTTCTCCCCTGGTGGCCTGAACTTCCTGAAGGCTGCTCAGTAACCCCCTGCTGCTGTTTTACAGTTGCTAAACTGAAGGTCTCATTGTCTGTACATACCAGCTTTGGTCCTAAGCCTAGGCAGTAAGGAGCAGGGCAGGCCTGCAGCTGGAGATGAGGGGTGTGCATGGGTGAGTATGAGCGGGCATCAGACCACAGGACACTTTATCAGCTCTGCCCAGGGAGAGAGTTGATACGTCCTAATTTCTGGGGGAGAAAACAGTTTCTTAAAATCCAGTTAGCATGTTTGAAGGACTGTAGTAGGCCATAGCGTGACAAACGGGCCCAAGCTCTGGGGGCCTTGCCCTTCCCACATTCTCTCTGTCTGCCTAGTTACAGTTCTAAAGCAAGTCCTTACGGTTTATTCCCTTATTTGGCCACTTCCTCCTCCTGAGGCTGATGACCAAGGTCCTGCTACTGAAGTTCAGCAATCAAAGCCTTTTTTGGCTCATCTAATTAGCATACCCATTCAAAACTAACACCCTAATCCCCACTACCTTTACAAGATGCAATTTGCATATGGGCCACTCCTCCGTATCCAGAGGCAGTCCTTTGTCCCCCACCCCCTCTTGTTCCCTTCCCCTCTCCCTCATCCGCTCTCCTTATTCCCTGCTCTTTATCCCTCTGGGGTAAATAAATCTCTTTTGTGCTTGAGAACTTGGTCTTGGTGTGTTCTGGGCTGATTTATGTCCTTTCACCCATACAAAATGCGCTATTGGGAGCCTTGACCTATGTGACTAATAGTCAACCTTTATAAGGAAACGAACCCACAAGAGTACTATGTAAATATGTGTGCGTGCCCAAATGTACATAGGTATACGTGGTCCGTGGTGTCTGGCATAGCCTGACTCATTAAAAGAGAACTAATTATACTAATAACTACTGAAGAACTCTTTGCCCTGATGATGTAACACAGTGCCTCTGGCTAATCCCAAGGAGTCAGAAACAGCACAGTGAGTCAGAAACACAGGATGTGAACTGACCTGTAAGAGCCCAGAGGGTCTCATGGGGGACGGGAGGGCAGGATATGCACACCTGAGCACCTGTTTAGAGGACGAAGTGTGGACTGGCTGGAGCACGGCATTTGTGGTGTAGAACAAAAGACCAGGTCTGGGGCTTTCTTTTTCCTTTCTAAAATGTTTTTTTGTTTGTTTGTTTGTTTTTAATTTTATGTGCTCTATTTGCATGTACACCTCATGCCAGAAGAGGGCGTCAGATCACACTATAGATGGTTGTTGGGAATTGAACTCAGGACCTTTGGAAGAGCAGACAGTTGTGCTCTTAACCACAGAGCCATTCTTCCAGCCTCCTTACTACATTCCCTTGTTCCTTTATTCCTTCCTCCCTCTCCCCCCCCTCCTCCTCCTCCTCCTCCTCCTCCTCCTCCTCCTCCTCCTCCTCCTCCTCCTCCTCCTCCTCCTCCTCCTCCTCCTCTTCTTCTTCTTCTTCTTCTTCTTCTTCTTCTTCTTCTTCTTCTTCTTCTTCTTCTTCTTCTTCTTCTTCTTCTTTTTCTTCTTGTTTTGTTTTTCTTTTTTCTCCAGTGACATGGTTTCCACTATGTAGCTCTGGCTATCCTGGAACTCACTTTGTAGACCACACTGACCTCAAACTTGGAGATTCGCCTGCCTATCTCTCCTGAGTTCTGGGATTAAAGGCATGCACCATCATTGTTGGTATTCTGTCTAAACCCCACCCCCCCACCCCATCCCACCCCACCCCCCAGTTCCTGGCAGCAACCAGGTATGCTCCTCCCCACAGTTACCTGGCAACAGCCAGATAGGCTTGGCCCACTATAAAAAAACGGCTGCTTGCCCCCCCCCCCTCTCTCTTACTCTCTTATCTCCCTTACTTTTGCTTCCTGCTTGCCCCCTCTCTCCCCATTCCCTCCCCACCTCCCCCTCAACATGGTCATGGCCAGCCTCTACGACTCTCCTCTTTCCTCTCTGCCTTTCTCTGTCTCTGTTATTCTCTTAACTCCCCTTCCCATGTCCTGAATGAACTCTATTCTATACTATAGAATGGCTGGTCTCTCAGGGAGAAGGGATGCCTTGGCATGGGACTGCTGAGGGACCCACTTCCCCCACACCCTGCCAGAACATATTCTTATAGCTCTTTCTCTTTTTATGATCACAACAACCATCATTTGGCTTGAGGCCCTCCTGAATGCCGGGTGAAAGAGTTCGGACCTTATCCTGAGGTAATGAGAGTGTCCTGGAGGGTTCTTGAGCAGGGAGCAAGGTGATGGCGTGGAGCATAAGATAATAAATGTAGTCCATTCTGTACAGAAATGACTTGGAAAGAAGACTGGTGGCAGGGATACCACCCTGGCTTCTTTGGCTGCCCCAGCATGTGCAGATCGGACATGGGTGAGAAGAGACACATCTTAAGCCCGTGAAGAGAGCTCAGAAGCTCCTCTAGGCTCCAGGCTCACCCTGTTTCTTGGCTTTTACAGTTGACAACCCTGATCTAGCTAGTTCTCATCCATGGCCATTTTCCTGGAGAAGTTAGCATGGGGACCCAGAACATGATTCAGGAAAGTTGTTTTGACTTTTCCACGTAAATTTTAGAATCCATTTGTTGATTTCTATAAGAGTGACCTGGGATTTGGTAGGGAATATAGCAATTCTACAGAGTAATTTGGGGTAGGGGTTCCAAGGAAATGGCTCTGTGGGTAAAGGCACTTAGCACCAAGCTTGACAACGTGAATTGGCTCTCTAGAGCCTACATGGTAGAAGAGAGAATGGGCTTCTGCAAGTTGTCATCTGTCCTCTGCATGTGCCTCGAGGGACACATACACACACTAAATGCACAGATAGGTAGATAGATAGATAGATAGATAGATAGATAGATAGATAGATAGATAGATAGATATTAAATAACCAGAGAGAGCTAGCATCATAAGAGCATAGAAACTTCTAAGCTGTGAGCAGAGGTGACATTTTCATTTGTTTAGTGGTTGCTTCCTGCCCCCCAGCCCCATATTGTTTTGCTTGCTTTGTTCTTAGAGATAAACTGTCATTCATTATAAAGTCCTGGCAGGCCTGCTCTCACCATATAGCCCAGGCTAGTGTAGAACTTGTGGCAAGCTTCCTGCTTCTGCCTCTTGATGGCTGTGAGGGCAGATATGAGCTACCAGTCCTGTATGCTCAGTTTTGTTGTTAGTGGTTGTACCTGGCTGGTTGGTATTTGTGAGAGAGATGATTTGAAATAAGAGTTCTCTGGTTCAGCCACTGGTGTACTGGGGATATGGATAGACACAGATGACCTCCTAAAAGAACCAAGTTTGAGAAACACTGCCTGAGTTCAGGTTTATTATTACACAGTTACACAAGACAGGGCCTCATTGGCATCAAGCACACAGACAGATAAATGGAATAGAATAGGGCCCGGGAATAGACTCATACATGGATGAACCCGTGGTTTCAACATATGCAAAAAAGTGTGTGCACTGGCAACATGTTCCCATCTATAAACTTACAGAAGGGCACAATCCTCCAAGTCCCCCACATTCATTTCCAGACAAAACCCAAAATCCATGCCCTGTCCAGGATCCATACTTGCATAAAAAGAACTAAATAAGGTTGGCAGGATGGCTCAGTTGATAAAGGTTCTTGCTGTGAAGCCTGAGAACAGGAATGCAAAACCCAGGACTCACAGGATAGAAGGAAAAAGCTGACTCCCACCCAACTGTCCTGTTACTTCTGTGCCTGTGTGTGTGTGTGTGTGTGTGTGTGTGTGTGCGTGCGCGCATGTGCACTCTTGAGATGGAACTTCATACCTTGCACACACCAGTTAAAGTTCCTAGTGCTGTAATAAATGCCATAACCAAAAAATCAAGTTGGGGAGCAAAGGGCTTATTTGGTTTATTCGTTTATATTTCCAGTTTACTGGTCATCATCTAAGGATGTCAGGATAGGAACTCCGCTGCCTGTTGGGGAGACAAACACGCTGCTGTGGGGCAGCATCGAGAAACTGCTCCAGAGGCAGAAAAGCATAGTCTGAGATGTGGGAAAGTTGGGGCTGGTTCAGGGGTCCCCAGACCTGGCCGTGGGACTCTCTGACTCTTGGACATTCAAGTGCTGCTGGGAGTCACAGAAGAGCCAAGAAAGGAATGGAGGGCCTGTGATCTGGGGACAGTGTCTAGCCCAGGGCCGAAGGCAGGGAGAGCGGGAAAGCTCCAGCTTATCTCAGTGTTGATTGTCCTTAGCTTGGTGGCAGCAGGTTAGAAGCACAGAGAGGCCTTTCACGGGAGATTTAGGTTCTGTAGGGGAAGACCTTCTAAACGTTTCCCATGGCAGTGATGGATGAAAGAGACTGTCCATGTTTATCTGTATCGTTTATTGGCTGCTCATTGTGAAAAATGGATGAATACCATACAGTACCCACTTCTCAGGGTGAACCCGAGATTAAATACCTTTTGCAGGGAGGAGTGGCTGGGAAGGGAGGCTTATTGGCTAAACCCTCAGGGCCTCTAGGTACCTTGTCAGCACAGAGAACTCTGTTCTGGGCCTACGTGACTACAGGTCATGTTCCCTTGTGTAGGGAGTGTGGCACCTGTTCCAGGCCAGGAGTCTGGCAGGGAGCAGGAAGTTGCCTAAGTCTCAGGTGTGTGCCCACCAAGTCTCCAGGTCTCAACCTGCTCTACCTCACCAAGCTTTCTGGGATGGTTTTACATCCCACACTCAAATAGGCAGGAACCTGGAGGCAGGAGCTGATGCAGAGGCCATGGAGGGATGTTACTTACTGGCTTACTCCCCAGGCTTGGTCAGCCTGTTTTTATAGAACCCAGAACCCAAGCCCAGGGATGGCCCTACCCACAATGGGCTGCACCTTCCCCATCAATCACTGATTAAGAAAATGCCTTACAGCAAGATCTTACAGAGGTATTTTCTCAGTTGAGGTTCTCTCCTTTCAAATAAGCTTCTGTGACATTAATACAAAGAAATCCAGATCTCTAGGTAAGTATCCTCCCACTGACCAACATCTCTAATCACTTCTTATCCTTTCTTTTGAGACAGTCTTAGTAAACTTTATAGCCGTAGCCTTGAACTTCTGATCTTGCCTTCATCTTCTGAGGGGCTGGGACTTCTGTTAAATGGGTGAATTGGACAGTGGAGCCCCTTAAAGCTCCTCAAAGTGTTTAACCAGGGCAGACGCAGCGCTGGGTCAGTCCTGGTGCTGAGGGGGTAAGCGGTACCCCCATTCATGGCGCCTCACCTGCATGGAAGTACTCCATCAATGGCACCCGAGGGTGGCTCAGGATGACTGGGACAGAGAGCCAAATGAAAATAGTTCCATTTTCCAAGCAACCAAGTGTCCAGAGAGGAGTGCTGAGTAATCTCTCTCTCTCTCTCTCTCTCTCTCTCTCTCTCTCTCTCTCTCTCTCTCTCTCTCTCTCTCTTTCATCTGGGGCAAGCCCCAGTGAACGTAGGTTGCTGTGTTGAGCTGTATGTTGGAGTGACAGACATCCCCCAATTGCCTCACAGTGATAATACCTTCTATTTATACCAAACACCTCTCCTCCCAGGAGAGAGCTGTGTTTTCCCAATATTGATTCAGTAAGCCATACAGACTGAATTGAATTAAAATCCACAGCAGCCACACACAGCCTACCCACTTCTCCTGCCTGCCCGACTCCCTTGCACTGCTATAATACAGTCAGGCAGAGAAGTCAGGAAGGCTGGGCTGCTACACACCTGCCCCATGTCTGCTCCAGAAATCAAGAGGGTGACTGTGCTACCGTCTGTCCTGAGAGAAATACAACATACATAAGGGTCTTTAACTGTGCCACCATCCCTTTTCCATAAGTTTATGCATTTCAGATCATTAAACCAGAGAGGTAAGGCCTGCTCATAATAATTACTGAACACAATAGAGACTCACATTGAGGACAGCTTTGGAGTGTGCATGTTTCTGAATGTGTGTGTGTGTGTGCATGTGTGTGTATGTGTGATGTGTGAGAGTATGGTGTGTGTACATGTGTATGTTAGTGTGTATGTATGAGTATGTGTAAAAGTGTGTGTATGTGTGTGAGTGCATATGTTAGTGTGTATGAGTGTGAGTGAATGTAAAAGTGTGTGTATGTGTGTGAGTGTATATGTTAGTGTGTATGTGTATTGTGGGTAAGAGTGTGGTATATGTATGTGTGTGTGAGTGTGTGAGTATAAGTGTGTGTGTTTGTGTGTGTATGAGTATGTGTGTAAGTATATGTATGAGTTTGTGTGAGAGTATGTGTGAGTGTGTGTATGAGAGTGTGTGTGTTGTGTATGTGCCGTGTGTGAATGTGGTGTGTGTATGTGAGTGTGCATGTATATGGTAGTATGCATGTATGAGTCTGTGTATGAGTGTATGTATAAAAGTGTATGTGTGTGCATGTGTGAGTGTGTATATGAGTGTATGTGTGTGAGTGTTTGTGTATGAGTATGTGTGTATGTATTTGAGTGTGTGTGTGTGTGTGTGTGCTAGAATTGAACCCAGTGTCTCACCTGTGCTAGGCAAGTGCTCTGCCATGCAGCTCCAACTACAATTCTTTTCTTTTCTAATTCTGGCCATGTACCACAGACAGTTGGTACTCTGCCCTTGCACCAGGGCACACAGGTTCCAAGTGGGCATTACCATGGCACTGGCTCATTGGGGAAATGAAAAGGAAGGGGCAACTGGGCTTTGCCAGCTTCAGCCCTTCAGTAGAGGTTGGGCTAACCTGGGCCTATCTGTAACCCTGCCCAGAGGAACAGACTACAGTCACAGGCCCAAGATGACCATGCCCTAGTCCCACTGAGTTGATGAGTAGATGTACTCAAATGCACACCTGCCCACCTCACACCTCACACACACACACATGCCAGAGAGGAGGCGGCGGGATGCCTGTGGCTTAAGACAGTGCAAGCAAGGGATACGCGGAACACATCGGTGAAGATTGCATCCCTCTTATGCACAGGGTTGTGGTGTGGCATTACCATCTTCTAGGGCACTGTGTCCTCTGCCCAGACTGGGACAATGCAATGGCTTTGGTGCTGACAGCACAGGAGTGCCTGCACAGCAGTACTCAGAAACCTCAGTGGGCTGCAGTCCTTATAGGTCTCCCAACAGCTCAGAGGCCATTCAGGCATCTGCCCACCCTCATCCATCACCAGCGTCCCCCAACAATATCGTAGTCCACATAAACAGGGATACCCTAGGCTGCCCAAGGCTTCCTTCCCCACTCAGAGCCTGTCTGATGCTCACTGCTCTTCATTATCAAGTCCCACTTGCTGCCACCTTTGGTCAGCAACCATGTAATCTTGGCTCCTTAAAAGAACATCAAAGGATGGGACATGGGACCACAGGCAGGACACAAAGTTTAAGGCAATTGTGCTGGCTCTACATCCTCAGAGAGCATACTCCAGTGTTGGCCTCTGTCGTGTCAGACTTAGAATACCAGTGTAGGGCTAGGAATACAGCCCAGTGGTAGAGTGCTAGCATGCACAAACCCCTAGGCTCAATCATTAGCTACTCCAAAAGTAAACAACTTTATATATATATATATAATGTTTATATATATGTATATATATAATGTTAATATATATGTATATATAATGTTTATATATATGTATATATATAATGTTAATATATATGTATATATAATGTTAATATATAATGTTTATATATGTGTATGTATATATATATATATATATATACGACTTTTATTTACGACTGAGAAACGGAGACCTTGCTTAGGTCCATATATATAATGGACCGAATATGTGGCTCAGCAGTAGAGTGTCTGCCCCACATGGCAGCAAACAAAACTCAGGTGAAATTCAATGATCCAGAGATTAGATTAAAACTCATCCTAAAACCTCAGGTCCAACCTGTCATTTGCATCTCTTGGATGTATAAATGTTGAGTAATAATTAAAACAATTATTACAAGAAACTTTCTCTGTTATCGCTTTTTACATATTAAATATCTGTTGCGAAACTGAATGAACATCTGATTGGAAGACTAGAATAGTGAGCTGCACTCTCCAGAGGACAGGGAGCCACAGGGGGTAGGTGCTATGGCAGCTCTGGGAGAGGAAGGGAGGAAAGAAGGAAGGGGGGGAGAGACAGAGGAAACATACTCAGACACTGCTGCTAGCCCTGCAAAGGCCCCTTTGAGTGGGTGTGCATGCGGGGGCACTTACAGCGCTGTTGGTATGGATGAGCAATGCCTCCGGGCTGAGCATTCAGACAGGAAGCTGCCTTTCCCACACAGTCCAGGGAGCGCCAGCGTCACGAAGGGTCAGTCAAGGGGAGCACACCTCCCCATCCCTCACTCAGAAGCAACTGCTGCAGGAGGATGCTGGTGCTGCCAGTGGGAGGAGCTCTAGGCGCCTCCCCACCCCAGGTGGTCAGTTAATGAAAACATCTTGGAAGAGCCGGGGAAAGGGGCCGGCACGGGTGGTCAGCATTCTCTGTGTGTCCAGCCAGCTGAAAACCATGGGTCTTCAGGAAAAACCAGAATGAGGCAGAGCTGAGAGCAAGTCTGAGTGAGGACCCAGGTCATGAGTCTGTGGGGACAACGGTTGAATAAGCTCCTTTTATTTACGACTGAGAAATGGAGACCTTGCTTAGGTCACACTGGCTAGGTGAAGTTCAAGGGTCCAAGGTGCCCCTGCAGTCAGTGTCTTGGCCCACTCAGTTACAACAGCAGCGTGTCATGAGCTGGGTGGGTAACAAACGGCAGGAATTTCTTCTCCTTATTCTGCATACTAGGCTGTCTCAAATCCGTGAGCCAGCAAACTTCATGTCTGGCAATAACTGGGCGAGATAAACACGCGGAGTGCAGGGACCGCTGGGCGGGCGTTGGACTGTGAGAAGCCATGGGATCCCGCTCTGGGGGTGAGGAAGGCGCAGGCTGAGGTCCCCAAGAACCTGCCAGAGTCTGGCTCCAACTCTGGGGCACCACAAAGGTCGCTGTATCACGGAAGAGCTGAGAATGGGTGGGACCCTCGGGCGGACTCTGGCCTGGGGGCCGAAGGGAAAAGCGTAGGAGGAGAGAGCTCTGGTTGGGTTCCCTCGGGGACAAGAGTCCTAGGCCAGCTCAGGCGGCTTGCTCGGTGGGCAGGCTGCATGGGTTGGCTGGTGGCCGTGGATGGAGCACAGAGGCCTCCTGGCAGGTTAGACGCGCAGCTCATTAGGGGAAGACCTGCTCCATGGCTCAAGCACAGCGGAATCGCATGAGAAGAGGCAGTCCATAATTTTAAGGCGTTTATTGTAGAAAGGCAGAGAGAGAGAGTGAGGAAGGAGAGGCCGGCCATGGCCATGAGGAGAGAAGGGGGAAGGGAGTGGGGAGAGTGGGAAGAAGAGGGCAAGGAGAGGGCAAGCAACTCCTTTTATAGTGGGCTGGGCCATCCTGGCTGTTGCCAGGTAACTGTGGGGGTGGAGTCCAGACAGAATACCAGGAGCTTGGGACACTGCCTACATGACTGATGGCCACACACCTCTCTGCAGGGGAGAGGGGGGAGGCTGTAGCTGTGACAGGAACCAGGGGCCCAGAAGGCGTGGCCAAACACCTTCCGTGGGGTTCAAGGCCTGTGCTCGGCTGACCAGGGATCAGGCTGTCTGTGCACAGCTCACTGCCCCCCATCCTGGGACCTGGCTCTCTGGTAGCAGCCATTCCTGGGTCTCTTACTTTGTTTTTCTATTACTGTGGTGAAACACCGTGACCAAAAGCAATTTGAAGGAGATAGGGTTTATTTGGCATACACTTCCACGTCACTGTTCATCATAGAAGGAAGTCAGGACATAAGTCATATCAGGGCAGGAACCTGGAGGCAGGAGGCAGTGCAGAGTCGGATGCAGCGGCCATGGAGCGGTGCTGCTTACTGGCTTGCTCAGTCTGCTTCCTTATAGAACCCAGGACCATCAATCTGGGATGGTCTCACCCATCGATCACTAATTGATAAAATGCCCCACAATTGATAAGCTTGCCTACAGGCTGATCTTTTTTTTTTTTATAAGATAGGATTCTTTTTAAAGATTTTATTTATTATTTATTATATGTAAGTACACTGTAGCTGTCTTCAGACACTCCAGAAGAGGGCGCCAGATCTCATTGCGGATGGTTGTGAGCCACCATGTGGTTGCTGGGATTTGAACTCTGGACCTTCAGAAGAGCAGTCAGGTGCTCTTACCCACTGAGCCATCTTACCAGCCCCTACAGGCTGATCTTAAGGAGACATTTCTCAATTACGGTTTCCTCCTCTCAGATGTCAGGTTGACATAAAAACTAGGCAGCACACTGGATTACAAATTGCACCTTTGTGTGCACTAGCTGAAGGAATTTCATACAAGTGAGGGACATTCTGCTGGAGGCCTGCAAGGGGGTGGGGGGAAGGCATGACTGTGGCCCTTAGCGATATGGTTCAGTCAAATGGGGCAATAAAAAAGGAATTTGCATTCAGCCCTCTGGAAAAGAGCCTGGTGGTTCTTTAAAACACTGACTATAGGATTACTGTGTGATCCAGTGATGTTATTCCTGGGTAAATGCTAAAAAGAACTGACATACATATATACAGGGATATATATATATATATATATATATATATATATATATATATATATATATACATGGATGTTTGTAGTGGTGTTATTGATAATACCTCAAAGAAACTAGGTTATAGCTCAAGAGTAGAGTGCTTGCCTTGCCGGCACAAGGTCCTGGGGTTGCTCGCGCGCGCAACAAATAATGAATGAGTGAAATAAATAGATGACTGAGTGAGTGAATGAATGAATAGAAATTGGATATGGCTCAACAGTAGAGTACTTGCCTAGCAGGCACAAGGCCCTAGGTTTAGTGCCAAGCATCACAAACAAACAAACAATGAGAAACTGGGGATACAGCTCCATGCTGGAGCTTTTGCCTACCACACTCAATCACCTGTTCGGTGGTCCTGGGTTCAACAACCAGTACCACCAAAATAATACCCAAAGGCAACTAGGCATGGTGGTTCGTACCTGTCATCTAAGCTGTTAGGGAGCGGAGACAAGAGGATCATCACAAGTTCAAGGCCTGCCTGATTCATATAGTGAGCTCTAGGCCAACCAGGGCTGGCTACACAGTAAGGAACGGAGAAAATACCCAAAGGCGAAATGTTGCCATTTAACCTCTATCCAAATCGATCGGGCGGCAGCCCCAATGTTCTCAGTTTCTGAATGAAAGACATACACACATAGCCTTATAATTTAGTATGCCCTAAAGAGCTCAATGGTTAGGCCACTCCCAAATCTACACTTCCCCTCTGATATCCCTGAGTTATTACTTACTAAGATCTATATTATATCTTTCCTGCCCTAGACCCATGGGGGTGGGGGCTGGGGCCACTTTTCCTCGGCTTTTATATGTTGGCTGTCTTACATGTTGTCCTGCTTGCTCTCTCTCTCTCTCTCTCTCTCTCTCTCTCTCTGTCTCTGTCTCTGTCTCTGTCTCTGTCTCTCTCTCTCTCTCTGGCTGTTGGCAACTTTATTTACCAATCAGAATCAACTGGAGGCAGGGCCCCCTCAGCGACTTTCATGTGGTGGATTCTCGTGCAGTTTTGGGAACCCAATTAACGTAACACAAGCATTAGACTAAATTCACAACAGCGAAACACTCCAAATGTCTGTGGGTGGTAGATGGGTAGTGTTGTATACCCACACGATGGGATATTATTTAGCCATATAAAGTAATGAAGTACTGACATATCCTGTTATAACCCGATGAACTTATAAAAGTATCATGCTAAACAGAAAAAGCCAGAGATAAGTGCCACTCAGTAACACCCTTCAGATAACGAGCAAAACCGAGAGCATCTGTCTGGGTAAACGCCACAAGGACCCGTTTCTTTATTTCTTTCTAATTTTGAGACAGGGTCTTATGTAACCTAGGGTAGCCTTAAACTCCTGATTCTCCTGTATCCATGTCCCAAGTGCTAGGATTACAGGCATCCATCAATCATATCTGTTTTAAAGACCTTTTCCCATTAATTTTCCTGGTTAGTAAAATTTTCAGAGGTGGCGAGACTAAGATATTTGCATCTCTTTTGGAAGACCTTCTTTCATTTGGGCTGAGAGACTTATGTGGAATTGGGGAGGAACTGGAGAAGATCACGCAGACCTGAATTCTGGATTCTTCAGTAGCCTCTGAGAGTTTTCAACTATTCCCCACCCAATCCCCACCAGCATGCTCGCATCCCCATCCCGTGCCCATCCCAGCTCCCACCCACAGCCACAGCCACACCCCAGCCCTTAGAGCATTCCTGTGTGTACACGTGGAGGGCAGAAGTCGACCTTGAGTGTGACTTCTCAGGAGCCTGGCTATCCTTTTGGAGACAAGAGCTCTCACTGGGACTGGGGAGGCTGGTTGGCTGGCCACTGCCTCAGGGATGCACCTGTCTCTCCCTGACCCCTGCCCCAGCCCTAGGATGAGGAGACTTCAGTAGCAGTGCTGGGGATTGAACTCAGGTCTTCGTGTTTGTGCAGATAGCGCTTTATTAACTGGGCTGTTTTTCCAGTCCTCCAGTTCCCTTTCCAACTGCCCAGTGTGCTGGAATGTCATACCTAGGGGGCATCCGGTTCACTTTTTGTTCTTGCTTCAGCTGGATTTTACCTATGTTGTCAAACTCTGCTCAGTACAGTAGAGCAACTTTTCTAACCATTCTGGAAAGGTTGTCACTGTTCATGGCTTGCTAACGCAGTTTGAGGCTTACTGAAGCAGGCCCGTGCTCGCAGTACTTGGAGGTGGAGGTAACAGTTCAAGGCCTGCTGGGATATGTGAGACCCTATCTCAGTACCGTTTTGGATCAACAATTGTTTTTTGTTTTGTTTCCGTTTGGTTTTTGGCGGTTGCCTTTTCCCAACTTAGGTAGAAACTCTGAAGACAGAAGCTGTTTAGATTGTTGGCTATCATCTAAGCTATACATCCCACAGTGCCAGGCACAGAACTAGGTCTGAGAGCTGAAAAGAGCGCAGCCAGCGGGGAAATCAGTTAGGATGGTGCTTAGACTAGAACAAAGCCAGCTCTCCAAAGCCTTTCACACATGGGCTACCCTTTCAGCATTGTCATCCCCACTAAAAATATTTTTCTTCCACTGCAATTGTCAGTATCTTCTTTCCAATGAAGAGGATGTTGACTGATTTTTGATCAATTGACTGCAGGACTAGAAACTGAACCTAGAACCTCAAGCACGCTAGGCAAGCAGGCAAGCGGGCATCCAATTAGCAAGCTACGCCCCAATCCTCTTTTTACATTTTATTTTTTTGATACAGAATTTCACTAAGTCTAACCTTAAACTTACTCTGAAGCCTAGGCAGATTTTGGACTTTCAATCCTCCTGCCTCGGTGTCCCAAGTACCTGGGGTTATGGACTTGTGCCACCAGACCTGGCTAAACACAGACCTTAAGTCTTAACCAACTTGACCATTCTTTATATGCCTTATTTTATATGGCTGCTGTGGATGTGTGCATGTTAATAGACTCACATGCCTTCTACTTTGTGAATATGTCCAACGCTACTTTGTTTCAGAGATCGTAAGAAAGTTCTTTTCATCCTGACCTAGCATCAGGCTACTTCTTTCCTCAAGGAAAAAAACACAAGCTCTTCCTCCTCGTGCTCCTTAGAGCTGGTGACTTTCTCTCATTTTCCCTTCCTATTTAAAGGTTTACTTTTATTATTGTTTAATTGTGTGTGTGTGTGTGTGGTGGGGGTGTGTACACGTGAGTATGGGTGCCTGCTGCTTCAAGAAGAGTCCGTCAAAATCCTTGGAGCTGAACTTACAGGCATTTTGCGAACCACCTAACATACGTACTGGGAATACAGACCAAGTCCTCCACAAAAGCAGGCTGTGCTCAACAGCTGCGCCATCCCCAGGGCTTCCCCGCTAGGGCCGCCATAAAATATTAAGGCCTAGGTTCAATGTTGAGGCCGAGGCCGCTGTTACCTGGCTAGCCTGCCATGATAAGGAAACGTTCTCATATGTTTTTGCTGTTACTAGGAAAGTTTCTAATGCCAAGATTGATTGCATATTCTGTTATGTTCTGTGTCGTTGGAAATCAATCATGCTAGAAGTCAGTAGGACTGTTTTGTCATAGTTACCCACAGTAAACTTGGACCAGAACCAACCACCCAACCTAAATCTATGCGTGAGCTTTGATGGTCCTTGCCGTTCTAAGCTGCCGCTGGGATGAACCCCAACATAATAGAGACACCAGCGCCAAATAAGAAACTAGTTGGAATAAGACTTCCATTTTGAGTAGTGTCGAGTAAAGTTTAAGTTCTCAAAACCTCCCTGGGAACCGACATCTGACGTGGCAGGAAGAGACATTTACATGGGTAATGGACATCCTGGTTGGCAAGTTAAGACTTGAATGTTAGACAAGTCCCATCCTGGTAGACAAGTTAGGACATGAACGTTGGACAAAGCAAATCCCCTGTCCCAACCAATGGAAATGGGATAAGCATACAACAAAGATATATTCCTAAGGAAATCCCCTATCCCTAAAGCTTGATTGGTGGAATAACTTGGCATATATGTTTGTGGACTTTGGGCTAAAAACAAACAAACAAAAAAAACCTTAATATCATGGTTCAATTCCTGAATCTGGACCATGGTTCTGGTTGATCAGTCCTAGACCACATGCTCAATAGCCTATCCCTGTCTGACTGAGGTCAAGTTTTGTGTGGTTTCTGAGGTAATTCTTGGACCCCAACACTCCCCCACAACTTCCTCTTATTTGCCTGTTCCTTTATTTTTCTTTCTGTGTAGCCCAGAATGTCTTTGAACTTGTGATTCTCTTACCTTGCCTCTTAAGCTCCGGAGTCAAGTGTCATGTATCATGTGACACTATGTAATCGTGTTATAGTGATGAGAACATGTCCATCAGCACTACACAACATATGACCATGCTAAAACTGGGAAAATCCTGGCATCCTGACTCCTGGAAGCCTCCCCCTGCTTTATTGTATAGTAATTTCCTCTGAGTAAAAACATTCCATCCTCAAGAGAGGCTCTTTAAGAGTTGAGTGGAAGTAAACAACTTGCAAGGCTCAGAAGTCCCTAAAGTTTATAAGATACTCAAGGCTCCACCATCATCAAGGGTATTTAAGCAGTGACAGGCTGCCAATCTGCAAAGATGCCTGCACATTGTGTAGAGAGCTCGGGGTTTCAGCCTTTGTGAGTCATTACCCATGCTGGGGTGGGTAGTCAATGAGGCAGCTGCCTTTGAGTTACCATGCTCCTCCAAACAACCCTAATAAATTCACTGATCTACTAAGTTTGATTTGGATGGTATTATTACTTGGGTCTGTTGTTGGTTCCCACATCTAGGATGAACAGACGATTCTCATCTCACCAGGAAGGTTGTCACACTACACCTTTCCATTAAAAGTCTCTAACTACTGCATAAATGCAGTCTCTGAATCCACGTCCAGGAATGCTCAGAAGGAAGGCACTTTAAAACATGACTTCTCCCTATTTAGCCAGCAAATAAAACTTCTTGCCTGATCAGAGAAGTGTTTGGTTATTTGCCAATTTAACAAATACCAAAAAGCATTGGAAGGGGGGAAAAAAAAAACATACAGCAAGTTGGGTCCCTGGGAGGAGGCTGGACTCTCTGGCCTCAGGAGAGCCAACCAAGGGACATATATCAAGCAAAGCTCAGAAAGAAGAAGGAGGCAAGCCAGCCACAGAGGGTAAACTGTGGAGTGAAGAGACTTGAAAGTAACAGGCTGAAAGCAACCATCATGGTTTCCCCTTCCCCCGGAATTCCTTTAGGGTTTCTTTAAATTAATTAGAATTGTTTCTATTCCCATCTAGCTTTCAAATGAGTGAGACTTGGGATATATTTACTTGGCTGTATGCAACTACTGGGGATTAGCCTCATCTATTTTTCTATTTACTAGGCTGTGGGAACTATAAGGGGAAGAAGAGGGGAAGGGAGGATAGCCCACAACCGGCCAGAGTTCCTCCAATGCTCTGGGCAGGCAGACAAGGGAGGGCTGCCAGACGCTTTCCACTCAGCCCCAGGTGGGCATCTAAGCCACTGACCCCACTTGCGGAGGTGGGGGGCAGACAAGGGGCAGCCCTCGACCGGGGCCCCAGGGCAACACCCTGTAGCTCCGGGGTTATGGGAGAGAGGGCTGAGGAAGAAAGGTTCCCATGCAGGCGAGAGTAAGCACAGCTGGCCTTGATGAACAGAAACAGTCTATGGTTTTAGAGCTTTATTGTAGAAAGGCAGGGGGAAAGAGAGAAGGTAGAAAGAGAGAGATCGGCCATGGCCAAGAAGAGAGAAGGGGGAAAGGAGAGAGAGAGAAGAAAGGCTAGAGAGTAAGAGGGAGAGAGAGTAAGAGAGAGAGGAGAGGGAGAGAGAGAGGAGAGGAGAGGAGAGGAGAGGAGAGGAGAGGAGAGGAGAGGAGAGGAGAGGGGAGGGGAGGGGAGGGGAGGGGAGGGGGAGAGGGAAGGGGAGGGGAGGGGGGAGGGGAGGGGAGGGGGAGAGGGAAGGGGAGGGGGAGGGGAGGGGAGTATAAGGGGAGTAAGAGAGTGAGATGGGGCCAAGCAGCCCCTCTTAAGGTATGCTGTTATCTTTACTGTTGCTAGGTAACTGGGGAGGAGTGTAGCCTGAAAGTCAAAAGCTTGGGACATTGCCTACATGACTACTAACCATGCTTCTTTTGTGGGGGCTGAGGGAGGCAGTAACTTCGACAGGAGCCTTGAGTCCAGGACACATGAGAGAACTCCTTCCATCCCATGTAGGTGAATTATCACCACAGCATCCCAGGGTTCAAACCTCAGCTCGACTGGAGACCAGACTGTCTGTGTATAGCCCAATGCCCAACACTAGGCTATCTACTTCCCAGCTTCATTACCCAGGGACTTGCTGCTTATGTCTCCAGCAGTCGGGGATGGGGGTGGACAGGATATCAAGTATGCTTGGCCCATGGGAAGTGGCACTTTTAGGAGATGTGGCCTGGTGGGAGGAAGTGCATCACTGTGGGTGTGGGCTTTGAGACTACTATGATTAAGCTCTGCCCAGTGTAGAAGAGCATCCTCTTTTGGCTGCCTTCCAATCAAGACCAGCACCAGGTCTGCCTGCATGCCTTCATGCTTCCCTCCACGATGATAATGGACTAAACCTCTGAAACCGTAAGCCAGCCCCAATGAGATATTTGCCTTTAGAAGAGTTGCCTTGGTCATGGTATCTCTTCATTGCAATGGAACCCTAACTAAGACAAGGGGTATTTGGAGAGTTGCTTTGGTCACGGTATCTCTTCATTGCAATGGAACCCTAACTAAGACAGGGGTATTTGGAGAGTTGCCTTGGTCATGGTATCTCTTCATTGCAATGGAACCCTAACTAAGACAGGGGGTATTCGGAGAGTTGCCTTGGTCACGGTATCTCTTCATTGCAATGGAAACCCTAACTAAGACAGGGGGTATTTCACTTAGGCACACACTTTTGGTCCATCTTCATCATGTCTAATGGAGACCTCCTGTTCTCTCTGTCTTCCTCCTCTTTTATTCTCCTCCTTGTGGTCCCTACCTGGGACCCCAGCCTGGCAATTGAAACTCTGCCTATTTCTATTCTCCCCAGTAACTGGCTGTAGCCACTTTATTTAACCAATAGTTTACACTGGGAGCAAGGTTTACATAGCAGCACTTGGTGTATGTGAGGATCTGCTTGTGGGGACAACCAGATCTTGGGGGCCAGTATTTACTAGCATTTGAATACGTAGCGGCACCAGACCAAACCCCAACAGGTTTCTGAAGCCCTGTGGGAGACAAGTCTTCACCTGCCCCACAGAGCTCTTCCTTGTCTCTGCCTCCAGCTAATGGGCTCGTGCAGGCTGGTAATTCACGCATCTCCCCTCTGGCCACACACACCTTCTCCTTTGCTTCTGCCTGTCCCTTAGGCCTGGCTTAGTCAAATCTCTCCATATGCATCTCCAGAACGTGGCATGCACCTTCATTGCTAAAGTACTATGGTCACTTTTCATCAGCGTGGATACATGTTAATCCTGAGGCTTTAGGAAGACAGGAGAGCAGTCAGGCTCAGTTCTTGTATACAGAACCTAGCAGCCTTTGGTAAGCAGTTACTGTCCAGTTCTGCTTAGTGAGAAAGACATGAGCCAATGAAGCCACAATGTTCCTGACAAATGGAGGGCCCCTGGAGACCTGTCCGGGGCAGTGCACAAAGAGAACAGTCTCTGAAATTTTCACTAAGCCTCCTCCAGCACAGCCTGCGCCTTCTAGATAGAAACTAGGGGAGCCAAGGACAGCCATGGCTTCCAGAGTGCATCACACTGGTGCTGTGATGTGTGCGACTGGTGTGTCACCCTCAGGGCACAGTACTCTGTGCTTTTTACTGTAGAGGAATGAGTGCATGGGGCAGCCAACATGTTTCTCCCAGCCTGTAACTGTGTCAAGAGTAAATTCAAACAGCACTTCTGCCAAGGAGAAGCCCTTGCAGGTGTGTTTGTCCACATTCCCCGTTGTTGCTGTGACAAATGCTTGAGAAAAGCAACCTGAAGGAGGATAAGATCCATTCAGGATTTGGAGGTCTTCATCCATGGGTGGCTGGCTTTGTCATCTCCGGGCAGAACTTCACAGCATGAAGCTGAGATGGAACAGAGCTGGTCATTTTGTGATGGCCAAGAAGCATCAAGACAAGAAGGAGAGAGGCAGGGGCAGAGTGCACTCTTCCAGAACATTCTCGTAGGAACCTGCTTCCTTCAACAAGGCCCCACCTCTTACTTGCACCATCTCCCAATAAGCCTTTAAATTAAGAATCCATCACAGGATTAATCCACTGATTACTCCAGAGGCCCCAGGATCCAATTAGCTCTCAGTAACTTGATCCAGAAGCCGAGGACCAGGCCTTTAACACAAGAGCCTTTAGGGGACACGTCTCATACTTAAGGGCTGACATCCAGCCAACCTCTCTGGAGCAAACCCCTCCACCCTCCCAAATCATGCCCTCTTATCTTTCCAGCTGACAATGCTGTAAGGGAGTGAGCACATTGCATGCTCAGGAGGAGCCTATGGGTTTCCGACGTGGAAGGGAGGACCACACAGAGATACAGTTTTGTCCACTGGAGTCTATGCTGACTTCTCTCTGTCCTTAGCACCCTTGTCTGGGATAGCAGCTACCTCTGTGGCCTTCACATTCTTCTTCCTACCCAACCAGCAAAATCAACACAATTGTAATGTGTTAGAATCCTCAAAAGCGCAGTGCCTGGGCACACAGAACAGGCACCGAAATGCTGCTGAAGAAGAGCTGGAGGGTGTATGCGTGTGCACAGGTGTGTGTGCGCATTCGTGCTTGTGTGTGTGTCTGTATCTGTGTGTGTGTGTGTGAGTGTCTGTATGTGTATATGAGAGAGAGACCTTCTGTTATCCTTGCACATTCTCCTGAAATCCTCCTCCTTCTCCTCCTCTTCCTCCTCCTCCTCTTCCTCTTTCTCCTCCTCCTCCTCCTCTTCCTCCTCTGGGTCTCTCACCCTTGTTAAAAGCTTCCCAGCACACACCTTTAATCCCAGCACTCAGAAGATGGAGGCAGGCCAATCTCTATGACTTCAAAGCCCACCTGCTCTCCATAGCAAGTTCTAGGCCAGCCAGCACTACATAGTTAGACACTATCTAAAATAAACAAGTAAATGAAAAATAAAATAGAAGCTTCCTAGCTAAAATGATCACCCAATCTCCCTAGAAAGGTCGATCCGATATTCTCAGACTTCCGAATCATCCAGTGTCAGTGTCAATGTGTGGTTCAGAGCTCTCTCTCTCTCTCTCTCTCTCTCTCTCTCTCTCTCTCTCTCGCTCTCTCTCTTTCTGTCTTTGTTCTGGGCTACCAGCGTCTCATCTCTCCCACTGACAGGAATATGAAGGAGTCGGTGCTGTTGGGGGTGGGACAGAGCACAGGCCAGTCTACCTTGAGGAGAGCATCATTGGGTGAGAGAGAAGAGGAAAGCTGAGCTGAGAGAGAAAGCCTGGAGCATATGAGGAAGCTACGTGCTGGGTCTACATCTCTACCTTAGAATCATTCAAATAGGAATTTTGAACACTTGAATGTACAGTTAGTAAAAGAGGTTGTGCAACTGTGGGCATAAAGACTAGCTTCTCTGCCATAAAGAAGCAGACAGGTTTTGATAATTTTGTTCCTATATGCTATGGTTTTGATGAACAAAGTCACTACCTTAGTCAGTGTGGCAGCTGCAGGCCTGGCCGTTATGCCCACATTCTAGGAGGCACAACTGAGAAAAAGAAATAATGAGAAAGCAAAATCTTCACCAGCCAGTGAGATTTTATCATTTCTGGAATTGCCCAAAATATATTGCTAGAGTTTTAATTTACACTCTCGTCTAGGGGTTGAGGGTGCAGCTCAATGTTAGAGCATGAGCTTGCCATGCCCACGGTCCTGCACTCAAGCTATAACAACAAGACAAAACACTCACAGCTCAGTCTGAGGGAGGCTGAGAAACAGGATTTTTTTTATTGTGTGACACAGGGTCTGTCTGTGTAGACCTGGATGACTTGGAACTCTCCTGGTCTATGTAGACCAGGCTAGCCTGGACCTCATAGAGATCTGTAGACCAGGCTAGCCTGGACCTCACAGAGATCCGCCTGACTCTGCCTCCTGAGTGCTGGGATTCAAGCTGTACCTCTATGACCAGCAAAAATATGAATTTTTAGTTAGGTGTGTGTGTGTGTGTATGTGTGTGTGTGTGTGATGTGGGTATATGACTATAGAGGTCATCTTTTGGGAGTTAGTTCTATACACTGTGGGATTTGGGGATCAATTAAAGTTACCAGGTGTGTGTAGCACCGGTTTTTATGTGCTGAGCCACCTCACTGGCTTAAAAAGGGCATTTTACCTGGGCCCACTCAGATTAAATGATCATCCTCTTGCTGAGTCTGAATGGCAATTAGCATCTAATTAAGAAGGGCTGGGCAGGGACGTTCAGCCAGACAGCAACCTGACACCCTGAGTCAATCCCACAGTGCAGGAAAAAAATCCCAACAGTTATTCGGCTTCCACATGAGGCATGACTGTGCATGCAGTGCACACACATACAACCTCAATACTCATTTTTTTTTAAGAAACCAAACCCAAATATTTGCTGCTATTTTAATGAATAAGAAAAGAAGTAAAAGGACAGAGGGACGGGGAAAGCAAAAACTCTCAAGGATCTGCAGTGAAACTCAGCTAAAACAGCACTGGAGGATACCGGGCACAGAAGTGATGTATACATTAAATAAACAGCAAGAACATGAGAGAAATAAGCCCACTACATAAGCCCATGCTCACTGACCAGTTCCAGATACAGAAAACCATGCTCAGCAAACAGCAGATACTCAACAAATGCACTGAAGTATGTTTAATGGCCTATATTAGACAAAAGATATGTTTAGAATATATAAAAATATCTATGGATTTTTCTCAAATGAAATTCATATGTATGTGGACAGACTTGAGTGATGGCTACATTCATGGGGTCTCTTCCATGGTGGACAGTAAGCAGAAAGGGAGGGAGGGAGGGAGGAACCAAGGTCAGCCGTAGCCTTCGAAAACCCACCCAGTGACTTGCTTCCTCCAGCTAGCCCTCTAAAATTCTAGAACTTCTTAAAAAGAGTACTAGCAGCTAGGAACCAAGTGTTTGACGTGTGAGTAATCCTATAGGGACATCTCATATTCAAGAATAACAATGATGAACGACAGATGGTATAGAGATGACAGAGTGAGCCAGAAGAGACAAAAGAATAATTAAAATGATGGAGAGCAGTCATTCTCTCTGAACAATGACATAGAATCTGAAGGAATCTGTATTTTCCGAATTTTGCTTTTCTGAGCTTTTCAATTATTTAAAGTTAGCAATTTTTAAAGGTATTAATATAATTTTTTTAAAAAAAGATAGGGTTTCACTCTGTGGTTCTTTTTTTTAATTTTTAATATTTTTTATTACATATTTTCCTCAATTACATTTCCAATGCTATCCCAAAAGTCCCCCATACTCCCCCCACCCCACTTCCCTACCCACCCCTTCCCATTCTTTTGGCCCTGGCATTCCCCTGTATTGGGACATATAAAGTTTGCAAGTCCAATGGGCCTCTCTTTCCAGTGATGGCCGACTAGGCCATCTTTCTTTTTTTTTTAAGGTTTATTTATTTATTATATGTAAGTACACTGTAGCTGTCCTCAGATACTCCAGAAGAGGGCATCAGATTTTGTTACAGATGGTTGTGAGCCACCATGTGGTTGCTGGGATTTGAACTCGGGACCTTTGGAAGAGCAGTCGGCGCTCTTAACCACTGAGCCATCTCCCCAGCCCCTAGGCCATCTTTCGATACATATGTAGCTACAGACAAGAGCTCCGGGGTACTGGTTAGTTCATCATGTTGTTCCCCCTATAGGGTTGCATATCCCTTTAACTCCTTGGGTACTTTCTCTAGCTTCTCTATTGGGAGCCCTGTGATCCATCCAATAGCTGTCTGTGAGCTTCCACTTCTGTGTTTGCTAGGCCCCAGCATTGTCTCACAAGAGACAGCTATATCTGGGTCCTTTCAGCAAAATCTTGCTAGTGTATGCAATGGTGTCAGCGTTTGGAAGCTGATTATGGGATGGATCCCTGGATATGGCAGTCTCTAGATGGTCCATCCTTTCGTCACAGCTCCAAACTTTGTCTCTGTAACTCCTTCCGTGGGTGTTTTGTTCCCAATTCTAAGAAGGGGCACAGTGTCCACACTTTGGTCTTCATTCTTCTTGAGTTTCATGCGTTTAGCAAATTGTATCTTGTATCTTGGGTATCCTAAGTTTTGGGCTAATATCCACTTATCAGTGAATACATGTGTGAGTTCCTTTGTGATTGTGTTACCTCACTCAAGATGATGCCCTCCAGGTCCATCCATTTGGCTAGGAATTTCATAAATTCATTCTTTTTAATAGCTGAGTAGTACTCCATTGTGTAAATGTACCATAATTTCTGTATCCATTCCTCTGTTGAGGGGCATCTGGGTTCTTTCCAGCTTCTGGCTATTATAAACAAGGCTGCTATGAACATAGTGGAGCATGTGTCCTTCTTTCCGGTTGGGACATCTTCTGGATATATGCCCAGGAGAGGTATTGCTGGATCCTCCGGTAGTACTATGTCCAATTTTCTGAGGAACCGCCAGACTGATTTCCAGAGTGGTTGTACAATCTTGCAATCCCACCAACAATGGAGGAGTGTTCCTCTTTCTCCACATCCTCGCCAGCATCTGCTGTCACCTGAATTTTTGATCTTAGCCATTCTGACTGGTGTGAGGTGGAATCTCAGGGTTGTTTTGATTTGCATTTCCCTGATGATTAAGGATGTTGAACATTTTTTCAGGTGCTTCTCTGCCATTCAGTATTCCTCAGGTGAGAATTCTTTGTTCAGTTCTGAGCCCCATTTTTTAATGGGGTTATTTGACTTTCTGGAGTCCACCTTCTTGAGTTCTTTATATATATTGGATATTAGTCCCTTATCTGATTTAGGATAGGTAAAGATCCTTTCCCAATCTGTTGGTGGTTTTTTTGTCTTATTGATGGTGTCTTTTGCCTTGCAGAAGCTTTGCAGTTTCATGAGGTCCCACTTGTCAATTCTCGATCTTACAGCACAAGCCATTGCTGTTCTATTCAAGAAATTTTCCCCTGTGCCCATATCTTCAAGGCTTTTCCCCACTTTCTCCTCTATAAGTTTCAGTGTCTCTGGTTTTATGTGAAGTTCCTTGACCCACTTAGACTTGACCTTAGTACAAGGAGATAGGAATGGATCGATTTGCATTCTTCTACATGATAACAACCAGTTGTGCCAGCACCATTTGTTGAAAATGCTGTCCTTCTTCCACTGGATGGTTTTAGCTCCCTTGTCGAAGATCAAGTGACCGTAGGTGTGTGGGTTCATTTCTGGGTCTTCAATTCTATTCCATTGGTCTACTTGTCTGTCACTATACCAGTACCACACACACTCTGTGGTTCTTGATGGCCTGGAATTTACTATGGAACTTAAACCTCCCTCAAACTCTTCCTGCTTCAGCCTCTTCTGTGATTAGAGGTTTGAGTGACTGTTAAAATGTGACTATATTAGCTGCTGCTTCTTCTTCTTCTTCTTCTTCTTCTTCTTCTTCTTCTTCTTCTTCTTCTTCTTCTTCTTCTTCTTCTTCTTCTTTTCTTCCTCTTCCTCCTCCCTTTCTTCCCCTTCCCCCTCCTCCTGTTTTCAACCCTGGGGATTAAACCCAGGGCCTTGCACAAGTCAGGCGAGTGTCAACAACTGAGCTATATGTCTAGCTTGCATAGTCTTTAAAAGTAATGTCAAATCCATTCGAGACAAAATCAATATAGCCTTGTGTCCTTACCTACAATACAAAAACTATTGATGAGGTTTTAAATAACAACATGTTGAAGCAAGCATTTAAAAATCATTTCTCAATGGATACTGTTATTCCTCTGGACTTGTTTAGATGAAGACCCATCAGCTTTCTGGATTGAAGATTAAGATAAACTGGTCCTCGGTGGCCTTTAAGGCTCTTTTCACCCTAGGATTCTCATCAGCAGGGAGTGACTGGTGGCTCCATTTATCCACAGATATCATGGTGACATGCATTCTTCACACAGACATATTTGGAAACCGAAGCTCTCAGCACAGTTTTAGGACCAGAGCCCCTGACTCCATGCTTTGTTATCATTCATCTGGCTTGCTCTCTGCAGGTGTAGCTGAAACCTCACTCTGTGGTAATGCATACAGAGACACTGAAAATCTGACCTAAATTAGCTTCATCAAGCCCAAGTCCACCAATAGGAGGTCGTCGATTCTCACTCTAGAAGAATCTCTGGATCTCAGAGAGTCACTACGTGAACTGACATCATCTTGAGATCGGCCAGCGAGGTTGTTACTGGGACTCATTATAAAAGTGACGCTGTCCCTCAAGCACATCTGTCTTCTGCTCATTGGTTTCCTCTTCTACATGCTGTGACATTGACATGAAGAAACATTTGCAAGTCAGTGAAGAAAACAAAGGGAAGACAATGGCTTCCGGTAAACAACCAAGAAAGAAGCTCAAGCAACCTTTCATAGGATAGAAACGACCAACTTCCATCAGCTTTTAAAAATAAGCTTTATTATTTAAAAAAAATTCCTTTCAAATCAAACATCACACACCCAAATCAACCATACCCAAAGTCTACAGAACTTAATGAATGCAAATGTAGTTACCATTGCATCAGCACGAGAACCAATGAAGCCCCTCATTAGGTTTTACACTTTTGGTATATCTGGTGCACATATCAAAAAAATCCATGACAGAATTAGATCTAGACAAACAACTAGCCTTATAACCTTTCCTAATGTGTGCCATTCCTGCCACACCAATTCTTCTAAACTTGTTCCACAAAATAGAAAATGAAGAAATTGATTCTATGCAGCCAGTATCATCTTGGTGCCCAAACCAAGTAACGACAAAAACCAAACCAAAACAACCACAAAGTAATTTATTTGGTGAACATAGATAGAAAAATTTTTAACAAAATACTTACAGACAAAACTCCAAAACACATTAAGGAAAGTATATGTTATGACCCCATGGGCTTCATCCCAGGAAGTCAAGGTTGGTTCAATATAAATCAATAAATGTAACACACCATATAAACAAACTCAAGGACAAACAGTGTAATTATTTCAATTGACGTTGAAAAAAGTGTCTGACAAAGTTCACCACGACTTTATGATAAAAGTCCTAGAAATTTTAGGAATGGATGGAACATACCTCAAAATAATAAAGACTTTATACAATAAAACAAACACCCAACAATATATTAAATGGAGGCAAATGGAGAGCTTTTCCTCTAAAATTGGGACTGAGAAGTGTCCACTCTTCCCTCTCTTATTCAATACAATGCTCAAAATCTTAGCTACAGCAATTAGACAAGAGAAAGGCATGAAGGGATGAAGTCAAACTCACCCTGTTTCCAGACGCCAGGATTCCTTACTTAAAAGACCCTGTTAAGTCTTCTAGAAAACTCTTGAACCTAATAAACACAGGTAGTTGTGGAAGAAAAAAATCAATATTAAAGGGAAAAAACCAGTAGCCTTCATTTATATTAATAGCTTACTCTCTCATAAAGAGATCAGAAACAATATTCCATTTTAAATAACTCCCCAAAATTGAGTAGTTGGGAAAATATCTAGCCAAATAAGTGGAAGGACTTTAAAATGAAAGATGTTAAAAAAAGAAAATCACAGAAGATATTAAAAGATGACGAATATTCCCTATTCCTGTATATGTAGAATCAGTTTTATGAAAATGACTATACTGCCAAAATTAATATACAGAATTAATTCAATACTCACCAAATCCCCATGTCATATTTTACAGGTTTGGGGGTGAGTGAAGTATTTAAATAGAACCACAAATGGCCACAAATATTCAGAGCGATCCTAAGGAGGGAGAGCGAGGCAGGGATTACAGTGCAGAGCTTGTATCATACCGTGGCGCTTAGGGCAGCACAGAGGCCCTAAGACCAGCATAAGCACAGGTAGGTAACCTTACTGAAGACTCAGAAGTACAATGACAGGCTATGTCTGTTAATGTTTGACAGGAGAAGCAAAAGCATACTTTGGAAAATGGTACTTTTTTCTTCGTTCAACAAATGGTGCTGGCAAAGCTACAGTTCTTCTGCAGAATGATGAAATTAGATTATCTTTCACCTTTCACAAAAATCAAATCAAAATGGAGCACAACCTTAATTTAAATTCTGAAACATAAAATTTTTAGAAGAAAATGCAGGGAATGCTCTTATTTTATTTATTTATTTATTTATTTATTTATTTATTTATTTATTTATTTTGGGGTTTTGTTTTGTTATGTTTTGTTTTGTTTTTGAGACAGGGTTTTAATGTGTAGCACTGGCAGTCCTAGAACTCACTCTGTAGATCAGGCTGGCCTTGAAGTCAGAGTTCAGCCTGCCACTACCTCCTAAGTGCTGGAATTAAAGGCGTGCACCACCATTGCCTGATTTAGAGAATATCTTTTTTTTTTTTTTGGTTTTTCAAGACAGGGTTTCTCTGTGTAGCCCTGGCTGTCCTGGAACTCACTCTGTAGACCAGGCTGGCCTTGAACTCAGAAATCTGCCTGCCTCTGCCTCCCGAGTGCTGGGGATTAAAGGCTTTCGCCACCATGCCTGGCGAGAATATCTTTTAAGATATTGAGGTAGTCAAAACCTTTACAGTTGAACCCCAGTTTCAAAAGACGGATACATGAAAACAAAGAAAGAGAGTCTATACAGCAAAGAATGCAGTCGGGAGTTTTAAAAGGAGCCCACAGAACAGGAGTAGCCTTTACCAATTACACTTCAGAAAACAAGGGGCTGGTATCCAGAACTCACAAAGAACTGCAAAGACTAAATACGAAGGGAATGAAACTGCCAGTCAAAAACAAGGAAAAAATGACTTGAATAGACAGAGCTAGTGGGTTTGGTCTAAGGCTGCTTGCATTATGTTAATTTGGGTCCCCAAATTTGCACAAGAATCCACGCGTCCACATTCAAGACACTGAGGGACTCTGCCCCCAGTTGGTTTTGATAGGTAAATAGAGTTGCAGGCAGCCAATGGTTAGGCAGGGCAGACAAAGGCAGGACTTTTGGGATTCCCAGGCTACAGACAGAAAGGAAGGAGGAAGAAGGAGATCCATCTTGCCAGGAGAAGGTGGAGGACAGAAAACATCCTCACCATGTAGGAGCTGAGGAAGGTCGGGCCTCAAAAGTGCTGCCCAACTGGGTCCAGGGTAGCAAAGGCAGAATATAGATTTTAGTAAGTAATAACTTGGGAATACCAGAGGGAGGTGGATTAGCCACAGGGAGGTGGATTGGCCATGTGCAGGTTAGGAAGTGGCCCAACCATTGAGCTATTTAAGGCATATAAAAATATAAAGACTGAGTGTAAGTGTCCTTCATTCAGGAACCCAGAACATTGGGACTGGTAGTGAGAAATGTGCTACTGCCACCAAGATCAATTTAAGTATTTAATTGGGCACTGCTACAGACAGGAACACAACTGACCATTCCATAACTATTCTAAAAGTGTTTGATATCTCCAGCCACCAGGGAAATTCAAATTAAAACTGCTTTGAGAGCCTGCCTAGCTCCAGTCAGAAGGCTGGTGTCAGCAAATATTATAACAATGTCGGAGAGGATCTGGAGACAAAGGAACCTTACTCACTGGTGCTTGTAGAACAAGTCAATATAGCCGCTTCCTTGGAGGGTTCTCAAAAAATTGAGAAATTAAATTATCCTATGACCCACCTATTTCATTCCTGGCCATATCCTCACAGAACTCCATCCCCAGGAGAGGTATTTGTATATTCATGTTTATTGCTGCTTTTTTCAATATAGTGGAGAATTGGATCAACCTTGTCCATCAAGACATGAATGGATAACGAAAACACACACATGTGCCTTCCGGTCACAATCTGCACCTGGGAGCTAAGGCTGTTCCACAGACTTCTGAGCACAGGTCCCACCAGGAGAGAGCTGGTTTCCCAGGAGTATTCTCACTCTTGGGCCCTGAGGTGAGAGAGCCACTTTCTCTCCAATAACTATGCAATGCAGGACTGGCCAGGAGTGCACAGGGCACAGGAACAGTGGATCAGCTGGGACAGGACCCTGCTGGTCGCCATCTGCACCCTGGAGCTAAGGCTGTTCCACAGCCTGCTGTGTACTGGTCCTGCCAGAAGAGAGCTGGTCTCCCAGGAGTGCTGACACAGGCTTACAGGCCCACAGGACAGACAAACTCCAACCAGAGACAGCAAGACCAACCAACACTAGAGATAACCAGATGGTGAAAGGCAAGGGCAAGAACCTTATCAATAGAAACCAAGGCTACATGATCATCAGAACCCAGTTCTCCCACCCCAGCAAGTCCTGGATACCTCAACACACCAGAAAAGCAGATTTGGATTTAAAACCACATCTCATGATGCTGATAGAAGACTTTAAGAAGGACATAAATAACTCCCTTAAAGAAATACAGGAGAACACAGCTAAACTGGTAAAAGCCCTTAAAGAGGAAACACAAAAATCCCTTAAAGAATTACAGGAAAACACAACCAAACAGATGAAGGAATTGAACAAAACCATCTAGGATCTAAAAATGGAAGTAGAAACAATAAAGAAATCACAAAGGGAGACAACTCTGGAGATAGAAAACCTAGGAAAGAGATCAGAAGTCATAGATGCAAGCATCACCAACAGAATACAAGAGATAGAAGAGAGAATCTCAGGTGAAGAAGACACCACAGAAAACATTGACACAACAGTGAAAGAAACTGCAAAATGCAATGAGGTCATAACCCAAAACATCCAGGAAATCCAGGACATAATGAGAAGACCAAATCTAAGGAGAATGGCTATAGAAGAGAGTGAAGATTCCCAATTTAAAGGGCCAATAAATATCTTCAACAAAATTATAGAAGAAAACTTTCCCAACCTAAAGAAAGAGATGCCCATGAACATACAAGAAGCCTACAGAACTCTAAATAGATTGGGCCAGAAGAGAAATTCCTCCCGTCACACAATAATCAGAACAACAAATGCACAAAGCAAAGAAAAAATATTAAAAGCAGTAAGGGAAAAAGGTTAAGTAACATATAAAGGCAGGCCTATTAGAATTACACCAGACTTCTTGCCAGAGACTATGAGAGCCAGAAGATCCTGGGCAGATGTCATACAGACTCTAAGAGAACACAAATGCCAGCCCAGGCTATTATACCCAACAAAACTCTCAATTACCACAGATGGAGAAACCAAAGTATTCCATGACAAAACCAAATTTACACAATATCTTTCTATGAATCCAGCCCTTCAAAAGATGATAAAGGGAAAACTCCAACACAAGGAGGGAAACTACACCCTAGAAAAAGCAAGAAAATAATCTTCTTTTAACAAACTAAAAAGAAGATAGCCACATGAACAGAATCCCAACTCTAACAACAACAACAAAAATCAAGAAGCAACAATCACTATTCCTTAATATCTCTTAATATCAATGGACTCAATTGCTCAATAAAAGACATAGACTAACAGACTGGATATGTAAATAGGACCCAACATTTTGCTGCATACAGGAAACCCACCTCAGTGACATAGACAGCCACTACCTCAGAGTACAAGGCTGGAAAACAATTTTCCAAGAAATAAAAAGTGACTTTTATACTAGCCACAGTGGTCCACACCTGTAAGGACAGTGCTCAGAAAGTAGAAGCACAATTCTGAGTTCAAAGTCTGAGATGGATGACAGCACTTAGATACAGCTACTTACTCATACATAAGGTAGAAAATAGTGTCTGGGGGCTGGTGAGATGGCTCAGTGGGTAAGAGCACTGACTGCTCTTCCAAAGGTCCTGAGTTCAAATCCCAGCAACCACATGGTGGCTCACAACCATCCATAATGAGATCTGACACCCTCTTCTGGTGCGTCTGAAGACAGCTACAGTGTACTTGAGCGAGCGGAGTGGACCAGAGCAAGTGGGGCTGATCGGAGTGAGCAGAGGTCCTAAAAATTCAATTCCCAACAACCACATGAAGGATCGCAACCATCTGTACAGCTACAGTGCACCCATATACATTAAATAAATAAATAAATAAATAAATAAATAAATAAATAAATCTTTAAAAAAACAAACAAACAAAAAAAGAAGATAGTGTCTGAGCGGTTCTAAGACGATCAGTGAGGGGTAGAGGGAGGCCCTTGGAATGCGGAAGTCGAACAAAACTTTACCAAGACAGATTAATTTTTAAAAGAAAGTATTTTCTGGAACAATTTTCTTTCTTCAGGCTGAATTTTGGAATCAACTCTCGTCGCCATAATTAAACTGTCTCGGATTTCCCACCTTTCTGTTGTTTTGTGAGAGAGGTCCTTGTAGCCCAAACTGGCCACAAACTCGCTGTGTATATCGAGCATCTGGTCCTCTTCCTCCCCCTCCTCCGTAGTACTGGTATCACGGACATGAACTACCAGGGTTTTACGGTGCTGGGGATTGAACCCAGGACGTACTCGCTAGGCATGAGTGGACCAACTGAGCCGCAGCAGGCTCCCCTCCCAGCACTTACTTTACTTTTTAATAAACTATCTTTCCTCGGTCATGGGTTGCACATCTTTAGTTCCAGCACTCAGGAGGCAGAGACAGGTAGGTCTTTGTGAGTCCCAAGTCATTTAAGAAAGAGAGAATGGAAGGAAGGAAGGAAGGAAGGAAGGAAGGAAGGGAGGGAGGGAGGGAGGGAGGGAGGGAGGGAGGGAGGGAGGGAGGGAGGAAGGAAGGAAGGAAGGAAGGAAGGAAGGAAGGAAGGAAGGAAGGAAGGAAGGATGGAAGGAAGGAAGGAAGGAAGGAGAGAAATTGTTTTCCTCTGGGCAGGTATTTGTTTATGACATATTCTCACTATGTGTATGTGGCCAACCTGGTCTGAAACTTGTTGCATAATCCAGGCGTGAGTCTTAAACACACAATCCTCTTGCTTCCCCCTCCTCAGTGCTGTGATTACACCAGGCCTAGGATGCCATGCCTGGTTCTATTTCTATTTTTTAGGTAAAAACTTGCCAAATCAATTATGCTTGTGCTTCTTTTTTTTTTTTTTAAAGATTTATTTATTGTTATATCTAAGTACACTGTAGCTGTCTTCAGATGCACCAGAAGAGGGCATCAGATCTCATTACAGATGGTTGTGAGCCACCATGTGGTTGCTGGGATTTGAACTCAGGACCTTCGGAAGTGCAGTCGGTGCTCTTAACCACTGAGCCATCTCTCCAGCCCCTGCTTGTGCTTCTTAAGCAGGTTTGTTGAGCTACAGTTCATAGCATACAATTCCAGGATTTACAATACACAACTGGACGCCTGTCAGCCTCCTGAGAGAATCATCCGATCGATCGTCAGCACAATCGGCTGCCGTCAGAGGAAACTCACATTCATCCGTTGTCATGCATTCCCACTCAGCCTTGGCCCCTCTTGGGGCTGGGCTGCCTCCCTCTTGGTGGATTTACTCCTTATGGACATTTCATAAAGCTGTAATTCACACTGTGTGCTCTTTTGTGGTATTTTTTCCTTACACATACAGTTCTTTTAACATTATTATATGTTATTGCCCCAGTCAGTCTGCTTCACTTACAGCTGAGCATTTCATTGCACAGACATATTATGTTTTATTTTCTCACACGTCAGCTGACTTGTTACCGCCGTGATGGTCAGTGTTTCTGTATGTATCAGACAGGCAATTCTGTGTGAATTAGCTGTCTTCCTGTATGTTGGTTGAGATCCCAGGTGAGGTTGAATCTGAGTTTACCTAAATTTCCTGGCTAGCACTATAACATTGTGTTTCCCTTTATAAAGAGAGAAAGAGCCAGGTGGTGATGGCGCACACCTTTAATCCTAGCACTTGGGAAGCAGAGGCAGGTGGATTTCTGAGTTCAAGGCCAGCCTGGTCTACAGAGTGAGTTCCAGGACAGCCAGAGCTACACAGAGAAACCCTGTCTCAAAAAAACAAGAGAAAGAGAGAGAGAGAGAGAGAGAGAGAGAGAGAGAGAGAGAGAGAGAGAGAGGAAGGAAGGAAGGAAGGAAGGAAGGAAGGAAGGAAGGAAGGAAGGAAGGAGCAGAGGAAGGAGAGAGGATGGAAGAGAGGCTGTGTCCGGTCTGAAGTTCCTGAGTACATGCAGACATAAGAAAATTGGGGTTAAAATGCTGGCACCAAAGTAATTGCTTCAAAATTTCCTACAAAGAAAAAGCTTTGTGGGAAAAAGAAAACGTGGGTTGGCAGGGTGGCTCAGTGGGTAAAGAAGGGTACTCAGGACCAAACCTGATGACCTGAGTTCACTCCTCATAGCCCACATGGTAGAAGGAGAAAACCAACTCCCATAGTTGTGTTCTGACATCTCTCTCTCTCTCTCTCTGTCTCTCTCTCTCTCTCTCTCTCTCTCTCTCACACACACACACACACACAAACAAACACACACACTAGGGTGCACTCACACATGTGCGCGCACACACACACACAATCAAATCAAAATTTTAAAAGAAAAAAAACCTAGATTGACCCTATATTTGAAGATCTGAAGAAGAGGGGCCCACAGCATAAGCAGGAGCCTGGTGACTGGGTGGGGAGCAGGGTGTTTAAAGAGTTCGAGGTGGCAGACAGAGCTAGATGACACCCACAGACACCCCAACTCTGAGAATTGAATAATTAAAGGTGTTGAACCCCAAACTCAAAGACTTAAACACCAATTTTGTATAGTATTGGGAAGCCTTTGGAAAGTGAGGTGTAGAGGTCACATGACAAGACCGTGGGCAGAATGACAGCAATGGCTGGCCGTTGGAATGGACCTATGTGAGGAAATTTTGCCAAGGCAAGTCCTCTCCTTAGGAGGCTGTTGCTGCAATTCTGGGCTGAGGTAAAGGCACTGATGATCGCCAGCTGGCACAGTCAGTGGTTAAATGGGCAAAAAACACATCCATCCTGGGTCTGGTTCTCTAAAAGACCCACATCTAGGAGCAGGGGCTCATCACTTCTATTACATACATAGATTTGTCATTTGGTGCTGAAAGTGAAGCCAAGGTTTTGCTGCTAATCAAGCCACAATCACAAGTCAGAGGAGAGGGTGGGCCCTCTGCCAGCTGGCTAAAAGCTGGACCCAGAGGCACAGGACATGGCAGTCAAGCACTCCATCCCCACTCTAGGAGTCTGGGCAAAACCCCGAGAGGTCTGGCAGTGCCTTTCAGGGCCATCTCGTGAAACCACACTCTCAAGGCTTCCTTCAGAGCTGACCACCCAAGTGGAGCCTAGTCCCAGAGGTCCATGGCTAGACCATGCTCATTGTCTGCAGGTAGCTGAGGGGAGTCAAAGGCTGGGTACAGTAACAGTTGGCCATAACAGTGCCTTGCAGTGATGATAGTTGGCAATTGGATAAAGCTCTCACCATGTGCTACACAGTGCATCAGAGCACTCAGGGCTCTTTCAGTGGACAAGCTGTTTTCTTCCTTAAACCACAAGTAAACCACTTGTCATCCAAGCCTGGGGGTCATGGTGGAATGGGTTTCTTTCCATCTGCGCATACCAAGAAGAGCACAGTCCCCTCCACCCATATTCCAGAGCAGTGTCTCTAAGATGCAAACATCGGTTATTCCTGCCTAGTCATTATCTGCATCCCGAGTCGGGTGCTGCTCAGCATGCATGCTACAGCTTCCAGTGCCAGCCTGTGCCTCCATACATGGGTGGGAGAATCGCAGGTTCACAGCTGTGAAGTGTTCAGTGAGTGGTCCACAGTGAGTCCACCACACTTGCAAGCAACTCTCTGAATAGATCTTAGCTTGGCATTTTCCTGCAGTAGAAGCTAGCCAGCTTGGCCTTGGCCTGGGGAGGGGACCCAGGCGAGGCAGCTCTGGATTTTTCCAGCGTGCTCTCAGTCACCTGGATTGCCTAAGAAACCACTATCCGCCCCCACTCCACCCCACCCCGTTATCTATATCACTAGCAGGATCCTCCCCGAGGCCAATGAAAAAGGGAAGGGGACCGAAAAAATAAAAAAGGAGGGGAGAGCTACGGGGAGATGGTGGGATTATCTGTTTATACCTAGGGTGTTCCTTACTACACAACTTTATGACCCCAGCCAAACTGGTTTCTGCCAGGCAGAGAAGGACCAGCGGCTGCGGACATCATCCGCTATCTTTCCTCTCCGAGGTAGGGTGGAGGACACTTTCCTAGGGTGTTCCAAAGCACACCACTGTTCCTCCTAGCGAGCTTCTACCCTCCTGACCCTCCACCGCACCCGGGGTGTATCCAGGCTCTCGTCCCTAGGACTGGTAAGCTGGGGTAGCATAGAAGCCACAGCAGCACCCGGCCTGTGAACCTCCTGCTCTGGTGGCCCAGAGTTCCCCACCTGCGCGTGACTCCTCCTCCTGTCTCTATTCCGCAGCGTCCGCACCCTGGCGACACGCTGTTTTGGCGACCGCACCTGCGTCGGGGTAGGGTAGGGGACACTCTGGGGATAGAAGGAAATGCAAGGAGGGTCTTGGGAACACCCCGGTGCCGGGTGAGCAACCTCGCCTACGGTGGAGGGGGGAGGGCAAGGTCTGGAGCCTCCCACCCGCAGGCTGCGGCACCGATGCGCTGTCCGCGGTGCTGACGCCGGCCGGTCGCTCTGTCGGGAGGGGGAGCAGACGCCCTGGTTCCCGCCGCGCCCGGAGCTCATAGAGGCTGCCTGTCCTCGGTTCCCAAACCGTATCTTTTCACCCAGATGAGTCCGCCGGAGTCCTGGCGCTGCGGTTGGACCCAGGAACAAAAGCGTGAGCAAAGGGAACTTATATTTCAGGCTAGAGCCCGAGAATCGAAAGTCGGGTTCTGCTCCCGAGGGCCCCCAGCCCCTGAGACCTCAAAGCACCAAGTTGAACAAAGTTTCCCAGTGGCTTTGGAAAGGAAGACGTTTCGGAGCCCAAGCGCGGGGAAGGAAGGACAAGGTTTTCTAGCGAGCTGGCATCCAGCACGGCAGTGGGACACCTGCTCTGGTGGGACGCACTGTTGCGGCCAGAACGACCTGGAGGCTTCACAGCAGCCCAACTCTCCACCCATTCCTCCCTTCCTCACTCACCCCTCCCCAACACTCCGCCCCGGGCTCGGATGACTCCGCCTCTCCGTGTCGGGTAGCTCTTCAGCGGTAGCAGGGAAAGGAAGGGAGCGCTTCCCCGGAGGACAAGGCTGGGCTCTGAGGCTCGGAAGCCGACGCCGCCAGCTCAATTATAGGGGAGGAACAGGACTGCCCGCACAGCCTGCGCCTAGGCGAAACCGATCCCCAGCAGCCTCATGGGACGCTCCAGAGGACTCCCTCTGTGCCCTGCCACCGTGCTCCGATCCTAGGCGTCCGGACTCCACGGTTCACCCTGCTCGCAGCCCGCGGCCTGTCCAGAGTGGAGTATGCGGCCCGGGGCCCCATGGACTCCGGCCACCGGGGGCGCTGGCCTAGCTTCGGAGGCAGGAGCCCGAGGGCAGCAAGTGAGGAACCGCGAGAGGCTGTAAGGCGTCGGGGCGCGGAGAGTAGCGCTCCAGCCCCGGTGTCCGCTGGGCCGGACGACCGGTTCGCGGCCTGAACGCCCGGCAGGAGGCGGATCGCCCTGCCGTCCCGGTTCCGGGAAGACTGCAGGGGGGCTCCGCCGCGGCCCCTGACCTCTGGCCACCATCCTCACGCTCCTGCTCCTACGGCGGGGATGTCACGGCCCCGGCTCCGAGCGCCGCCCCAGCCCCGGGGCTGAGCTGCGGACCATGTCCTCTCGCAGCCCCCGGCCCCCGCCCCGCCGCTGCCGCCGCCGCCTGCCGCGCCCCTCCTGCTGCTGCTGCTGTTGCCGCCGCTCGCACCTCAACGAGGACACCGGCCGCTTCGTGCTGCTGGCGGCGCTCATTGGCCTCTACCTGGTGGCGGGCGCCACCGTGTTCTCCGCGCTCGAGAGCCCGGGCGAGGCGGAGGCGCGGGCGCGCTGGGGCGCCACGCTGCGCAACTTCAGCGCTGCGCACGGCGTGGCGGAGCCGGAGCTGCGCGCCTTCCTCCGGCACTACGAGGCCGCGCTGGCCGCCGGGGTCCGCGCCGACGCGCTGCGCCCGCGCTGGGACTTCCCTGGAGCCTTCTACTTCGTGGGCACCGTGGTGTCGACCATAGGTGAGCGGCGCGCCCCGCGCGTCTTTCCTCTGCGCGCCTGTCACTCGCTGCCCTTTCCACCGGTCGGGGACCGGGCCGGCGCCCCCCGGGACCCTCCTTTCCGTCCTGATTTTCCTACTTTTGCCTCACTCTCTGTCCTCTCTCGTCCTCCTACTTTTCTTTCCTGCATTCGGAGCGAGGGGTTTGCCCGAATGGACCATCTCTAGCTCTTTCCTATCGGCTAACACTCATTGACTGTGTGTCAACCAGGAGCCACTTTGAAGGCTCCTTGTTCAGCCTCTGCTCCTTAGTATTGTCCTCTGGAAGAGCGTATGTGAGAATATATGTCAAGGGCTGCTATTTCCCACCCAACCCAGCCCTTACTATCCTCAGGAATGATTACAAAAGCCATTTCTGCATCCATTCTCAGCGGGTTAATTTCCTCCTCTTCTGTTGACACTCCCCCACCCCCTCAAAGTAAAATCCGTTATTCAAAAGCCAGTCCTTCCGCTTAACTGTTTTACACCATTCCCCTTGGTTTTCCCCTTCATACACCCCTAACTTCTCCAAATTCTTGACCTCTTGTCTTTGTTTCCCCTTTTCCAACCAGTAGTGGTGCCAAACAACAGCCAGGGGATAGTTGGCTTTACATTATACTTTGATATAAACAGCTCACATTTTCGTAACCTCCGGGGAAAATGTGCAGACTCTTCACACACACACACACACACACACACACACACACACACACACACACCTACCTCTGCTTTTTTTTTTTTTTTTTTTTTTCAGCTAGATTGAAGTCTCCTCCAGCCACCACTCTGTCCGCCCACTTCCTTTCCCCGGAGTTTGGCATCATGTAAAACAGCCACTTCCCCCATCTATTTAGGTGTACAGAGCGCAGAAGAAACAGACTTTGACAAGACTTGCTTGTGCCTCACCTACTCCTTTTCGGAGTCTCAGGGTTGGAGAAGCGCTTGCTGGTCACACAAGTCGTCCCAAGAGATCCTCTTCTACTAATGCAATTCAGGAGAAAGGGGGCTGTACTTTCTGAGCTGTGAGCTGAGAAACTTTGTGAACACATTTCCTCGTGCCAGTTCAGAGCATGAGGCATGGACTACCCACCACCTGCCTGCTGCTTCCTGGTAGCTGGACAGAGGTAGCAGGTTTGTTCAGGATATGCACAGAGGGAGATATCTCTCTCTCTCTCTCTCTCTCTCTCTCTCTCTCTCTCTCTCTCTCCTATGAAAGTGCTTCCTTGTTGACAACCATTTTTCTTCCGTGTCATGCTTGATCTGATTATTTTAAATAGAAAAGGCAAATATGGACTGAGTCCGAAGTCTATACAAACTAGATTTTTTTTTAAAAAAATACCCTTTAAAAATATATCATGTTGTTATGGTGATTGAAGATATAAAATGACCCCCTCTCAAAAATCCCCTTTTGAGAGCTGCATCGAGTTGCTATAGCAACTAGAGGTGGCTTTTTAAAGTGCTTTAAAAGTACTAAGGATGCTTAATCTTAGAGGATGACATCATGTGTTTATAGTTCATTGCTAGCATGCATTCTTCTGGTAAACACTCCCCGTTGCCCTTCTACCTACAGGGATCCCTGTGAACAGGCTACATCCCAGTATCTGTCTCCCAGTGACAATCTCTTGCTTCCCAGTGGAACGGCAAGATAAGCAGAAGCTGTTGCCAGTGTGAAGCCCCAGCCCCACCCCAAGACCCTACTCTTGTGGCCTGTACTCACGTTGTGGCTCTCATGGGCTTTGCTGTCCCTTCAGAAGCTGTGATTCTGAACCCAGGCTTCTTCTCTCTTGTCTTCACGAACAAAAACTCAAGTCAGCTTGTTTGACGATTGCTCCATGCCTCAATCTTTATTGTCAGGACTGGCTGTTCTCTAGTCAAGTGGAAAGGAATCGTGTTCTCTCTTGATTTGTGGTTTTAGGTGTAGGAGGCAGTGTGAACAGGCTATTCCCAAAGCTCGTGGCCGTGGTAAGAGTGACCTAGCATGTGGCTTCCAAACTCTGCAGGGCAGCATTAGTATCAGCCTGTGGATACTGAGCTGGCCCTCTGCGGGATACCAAACCGGCCATATGAGTAGTCTCTGCCAGCTGCCTGCCTGGTGCAACACTGGAGGGTAGAGGTTTAAACTGATCCTCTTAGGTCAGTCAAGTGAGTTCTGCTGAGTTGCCAACCACATGGCTATCCTGGCCACCTTCTCTGTGGAAAGAGTATTTGGATAAGATTTCAGTGAAGGGCAGTGGTGGCGCGCACCGTTAATCCCAGCACTTGGGAGGCAGAGGCAGGCAGATTTCTGAGTTCGAGGCCAGCCTGCTCTAGAGTGAGTTCCAGGATAAGACAAGAGAAACCCTGTCTTAAAACAACAACAACAAAAAGGTTTTAGTGAAGACCTACAATGTCCATTTCATTACTGCCTATATTTCTATTTCCCTTTAAATGCCCAGCTGTTATTATTACTGGTGCATTGATGAATGCAAGCATGCAGGGAAGCACAGCTCAGCCAGGGATCTTTCTTCTGCCACCTCAGCCTCTGAGGAGAAAAGCTATTATGTTCCGGGCTTTCCTTGATCCGTGATCATCACAGAGTCTGTGTGGGTCACGCAGCAAGGTGGATCTACTTATCTGCCGAGTGAAACCGAGTATTTCTCTTGTTGTTGTTTATCTGGATTCTAGTTTTAGTGTAGACAACCCTTCATTCCGTAACTACCAAGTATTGTGTGTATCGGGCCCGCCCAGTGCTATATTTTGAGAAAAAAAAATCCATCTTTGTTCTACCTGCCACGGGTTCTAAGCATATTCTGATACAGGCAGCTGAGATGCAACATATTTAGCCATCATCACTAAAGATGACCAGAACACAAAGGAGACCATTGGTCAAATCTGTGTGGTATACTGTTAGGAGAGTTATACAAGGTCGTATGGTTGGTTCATAGTACACTAATTTTATACACATAGCAGTGGGGAATATTCTTGTGTGAAACTGAAATATTAATAATGTACATCTATCTACCTGTGTGTTTCTGTCTCTGTCCTGTCTCCCCTCCCCCTCTCCCTGTGTGTGTGTGTGTGTGTGTGTGTGTGTGTGTGTGTGTGAGTGTCTGTATAAATCTGACACTAAGGCAGGGACTCGTTTGCTCATCAGGCCAGCAACGGAGTAAGTACAGAAAAACTTGAAGGATTACACAGATGTTACAGGCAGATGAGGCAGAAGCAGCTACAGGCCTTAAATGGCTGGAAAGGCAAAAGCCAATACAAACTCAGAAAGTCAGAGACGGGAGACAAGTGATACCGAGAAGGAAAATCCTGGTGAAGTCCGAAAGCTCGTGCTGTCAAAAGCAGGAATTCAGGGGAGGTAACAAGAAGGACAGGGTTGCCTTTCAACAGTAGGCAGCATAAAGGAAGGTTCAATCTGGCCTTCAGTCTGGCCATGTGTATTCAAGGTCAGATGGAACACCATAGTGAGAGGGAATGTTTGCCCTTGAAAGGGGCCCCATCTCCTGAGCTGGGTGCTTTGCAACTGTGTAAACACACACACGTGTGCGTGCTGCACAGACCCTGTGGGGAAACGTGCCTACAATTGCTCAGCAGTAGCTGAGGCTGTACAAAAATTCTGAGTAGCTCAAGCAAGATGTCTAAAAAGTCCACCTTATACTCTAAATTATCCATCTTGATTGCTCACACAGATCAGAAGCTCTGGGTAATTACTACTTCTCCCATTTACCCTCCATGACATGTTCCCTAGGGGGTTGGAATTGAGTGTATTTTAATGTGAACATGTTTGTATCTGCATTCCACCATTTAACAAATACCCAAAGCAACAGAACTCATGGCAGATGCAAGCATGGCCTTTGGTGCACCGTTATCTGTGTCTTCTGGGATCAGATGTGCTGGCAATGAGGACAGCAGCGCTTGCTCCGAGAGTTGCTGACTGTGTTCTTAACAGCAGCACTCTGGCTTGGAGAAACTCGGAGCGGTCCAAAGGGTATTAATCCATCACCTCACATCTTAAAGGATGCTTTATTGGTTTTCTTTGAAAAGATTAAAAGGAAGCTCTCCCTTAGGGCTTTAATTATGCGTCTGCTGTCAGATTTACACATACAGAAGAACATATTTAAAAGTCTTTCTCAAATGGCAGCTTGATCGAAACAGAAATATTTTTGCTTCCTTCTCTTGGGCTTCCTGGCAGAGCTTTTCAGCTGTAAAGCTAACATCATGCCGGCAGAGACGATATGGTGTGGGTATGGGAGTTGTCGATTTTGGCACTGCATAATTTAGCTTGCTGCTTTCAGAATTGGGCACACTTAATTATTCGGCCATGAGATTAGTAACAAGTCCTAACTCCACAACCCCCCTCCCCCCCCCTTAAGCAAAATACACGAGTTTTTAAAAATGCTTTTTTTTTTTTTTTTTTTTTTTGCTGCAGAGGAAACAAAGACATTAGAAGACCAAAATGTCACTACCATAATTCATTTGGGTAATTCATAATTTCTTCAAACATGTATGTGAAGTAGCTGGAGGTGGCTTTGACACCAGGAGTGACATACATGTCGCAGAGGGGGTGTGTGGGGGAGAGCGCCTTCTCTCACTTCCTTCTTTCATTAGCTGGTTTTTGTTGGAAAGTGGTGCTGTGACAGAATTGAAGGATGTTGGAGAAAGCACACACTGGATTTGAAGCTGTTGCTAGCACAAGGAAGTACAGTCCTACTCTCTGCCACCCCCCACGCCCCCATTTCACACCCCATTGATGACCCAGGCCACAGTAAACAGTGATTATTTAAGTGAGACAAGTGAGCCAGAGACCAGATAACACTGCTCCAACGCCGGCTCTTCTCATGTCGGATTGTAGCATCAATGTCAAGTCCATGTCTCCTCATGGCCTCACATGTGGCTTTGAATAGGTGCATACTGTTCTCTATGGTTGATGTTTTCTTACTGCAGGCTAGCTGGTGGTGGTTCCCAGTCTGGGCTATTTTGAGTAATGCCACAATGAGCATCGTTATGCATATGGCCAGCTCCTTCTGTATAGCTCCTCTCCTCAGGGAAGAGTCTCCAACAGTGAAATCGCTGAGTCAGCGGTGCTGCTGTTGTCACAGCTTCTGGCCAGCCATCTCAGAGGGAGGAATTGTTGGCTTTTTCCCAAGGTGAGCTCCTGCAAAGCCTCTCGGCCATCCGCTAATTGCCCCCATGGATGCTGGCCACCTCTATACTGGGTTTCTCCAGAATCCTGCTGAACTAGGCATCTTCAGCCTCCATTGCTGCTTCCTGTGGGAAACACAGGATGAGAGAAGGAGAAGCAGATGGAGACAGCTGTTGCAGGTTGTCAAAGACTGAGACAAGAGGAACATCTGGTCCTCATCTTCCCTGTCTCTTAGGGAAGGGACTGTCAGCTGCTGGGGAGAACTCTTCTGCCCGGAGCTGAGGACTCTTCCCAGGGGCCCTAGTCTTGTGTGGCTCAAAGTTGCATCAGATGGAGCAAAGATGCATCCTTGAAGTTCTATAGCTGGAAGTACCATGAAGATATTCTAGAATGTTCCCTCAGCATTTAGAAGAACATTCTGTTAAGAAAAACCAGTCAGCAACCCATTATAGAAGAACAAACTGTGGCAGAGCTGTGCTGACTGGAGATCCCCAATCATTAGACCACCCCTCAGACGCCATCAGCTATCCAACACCCCCCCCCTCCTTAAGACACAGTCCTGCTATGTAATGTGGCCTCAGCTGGCTTAGAACTCATTTCCCAAGTGTGAGAATTTCAGGCATAAAATACCACACTTGGCCCTTGATGTCTTTGAGGAGCCCTAGAGCCTTGCAAAGACTGGTCTAGAAAGGACTAAATTAAATGTATTCCTCATCTCACGAAAGGCCCAGCGGGGGCCATACGTTGACGAACGTTCCATAGCAAGCCCAAAAGAGCACTGAAAACTCAAGCTTTAGAAAAGATTCATCACATTGCTGAAGGTAGATTCACTTCCCACTCATAAAGGGAAAGGATGGGGATGCAGTGGGGGACTCATGGGGGGACACTGTTCTTACCACTCTAGTACACACTGCTCAAAGCAGGAAGTCAAAGATTGAAGTAGGCTAAGCTTCTTCCAAGCTGGTACCTAGGCTTCTAGAAGAATGAGCATCAACGCTACGTGAGGAGGAAGAAGGGAAAGAGATTGTAAAACTTCCTGATCTGCAGGCAGTGGCCACAGACTTTAGTGTGTGCTTGGCGTCAAATCCCCCACATTCCTGGCTACAGTAGGCCTATCCTTGCTTTGTAGGCTTATCATATTAGGAGAAGCTAGGAGACAGCCAAAGGCTATTGGTCTGATCCTGGAGTTGTCCCAGCCCCAAGTCTTCTCTGAGTGCCTAGGCCTTCCCCTTACCTCTGTCCAGTACCACTGACCCCAGGTTCTGGAATCAATAGGAGGGCTATCAACCAACACAACCAAAATGTGTCTGGAGCCCCAGGAGTGCACCCTGGGAGGCTCGAGCATCAGACCTTCACAGTAGCCAATCCCACTGGAGCTGAGGTAGAAGGTAGAAGGCCCTGAAGCTACAGCATCTCACACTACAGGACTGAGAGAAGCTGATGGCAGTGCAGAGAGGTGCAGGGAGAGGCAAAAAGGAGACTAAAGGTTCTTGGTCCTCACCCAGGCTGGCATATGGCTGCTTAGGGTTCTGGCCCTAGGAAGTTCCTAACTGCTGCCATTTCATAGCCAATTACCAATCCCAGTCCTTAGAAGCAACTAGACTTCCTCTCATGGCAAGTGGATGTACTGAAAGAGGCGTTGGACCCTGTCTTGGCTGTCACTTTCTTGGGCTTGGATAAGCTACACTCCTGGCTCATCCATCAGCAGGTCGCTAATGACATGAGTCTGGGCTTCCTGAAGGAGGGCTCTGTTTGGTTCCCCTGCATCTCAGAGGACCCATTCTGAGGTGACTGGGGTGGAAAACTTAATGCCTTAATGTTTCAAGTTTTACACTCTCTTGTCTTCAGGATGGCTGTGGTAGACTAGAAAGGCAAGGTCCCCATGTCTCTCACACTGTACAGTCTGAAGGAATCGGCTAGTGACTTCTTACCCTGCAGCCTCTATTTGTAGTCTACAGTGGGATCTCAGGGCCTGCATTTCACACAACCTCTTTGCTATGTTTAGACTTCTGGGCTACAGACTACACTTTGAAGCCAAGGATCAGGGAAGGAGCACAGTTAGGGGCAGTGGCTGTGCAGCTTTGGGCAGAAACCATCCCAGCACTGGGGAAGTAGAGACAAGGTGGACTCTGGGGCTTGCTGACCAGATAGTCTAGTCTAGCCTTCTTGTCAAGTCTGCCAAAGATTATCTCAAGGAGAGGGGAAAAGAGATTGGGGCTATAGAGAGGATTTAGAAGTCAGGAGCACTTGTTGCTCTTGCAGAAGACATGGGTTTGGTTCCCAGCACCCACATGACAGCTTACGACCATCTGTAACTTCGGTTCCAGAGGATTTGATGCCCTCTAGCTTCTTCAGGTATGGCACACAAGCAGTACACAGATATATGTACAGACAAAACACTCATATCCACAACAATAAAAGTAAATAAACACATCTTTTCTTTTCTTTTCTTTTCTTTTCTTTTCTTTTCTTTTCTTTTCTTTTCTTTTCTTTTCTCTTCTTTTTTGAAATATATGTTGATGGCCTCAGGCCTCCATGCGTATGCACTGTTGCTATTGCTTTGATAAAGCATCCTGACCAAGGCAAGGTTGTCAAGTGCTGCTTACTGGCTTGCTCCCATGGCTTGCTCGGCCTCCTTTCTTATAGAACTCAGGACCACCAGCACAGAGATGGGTGGTGACCCAGAGTGGACTGGGCCCTCTCCTGCATCAATCGCTAGTTAAGGAAGATCCCTACGGGTTTGCCTGCAGCCTGCTCTCAGGGAAGCTTTTTCCTCTCCCGTGACTCTAGTTCGTGTCAAGTTGATACAGAACCAGGTAGCATCGCTGACCCTTTCTCAGCCTGACACACAGACTCGTCACTGTGAAGACAGGCCTCTTCTTTCTTATTCATCCCCAACAGTACACATTAGTAAAGACGTCACAATATTAAAGCATTTTAACTTTGTGAAACTTACAAAGTCTCACAGCCTTTACAAATTCAAACAATTAAAAATTAGGTCTCGGGAAGATACTGCTTTTAAAATCCAGCCTTTTAAAATCTAATGCCTCTCTCAACGGCAGGCTCCTATAAAAAATAAGCTAAATACTTCCTTACTTCAAGAGGGAAGAACCAGGCTCAGTCATGATCAGCAAAGTGAAACCAAACTCCCAGCTTAAATAACTCAATGTCCAATGTCTGGGATCCTCTCCCATCTTTTAAGCTCCTCCAAAGGGCGCGGGTCAAGCCTCTGGCTTTGCCTTCTGTAGCACACAGATTGTTTTCTAGGCTCCAGCTGGCCCCACTCCACAGCTGCTGCTGGTTTTGGTGGTCATCCATGGCACTGGCATCTCCAAAACTCTGGGATCTTTTGCTGCAACTGGACTGCCCTTTCACCAACAGCCTTTCATAGGCTCTCTTCATGATGCCAAGCCTCGATTTCTCTGCATGATCGCTTCAGTCCTGGGCTTTCGACTGCCACTTAGCCTGCACCTTCTCCTTTCCCAGTGGCCTCTCGCTCCTGGCCTCTCAGTACAAGGCCTCAGCTGCCAGAGTGAGGTACATCTTGTGTGTGTTTGGTAAGTCCGGAGCAACAGCAGCAGCAGCTTGCCAGAGCTGGCTTTGCCTTATTGGTGAGCCTTGGGCTGCCTCACCACCTTGTGTGTAGGGGTCCCTCTGGGTCTCTGCCACATCTACAGAGTGGCATCCACCACTCTGAAATGGCCTATGTCTCCAGGGCATGTCTTCTGTGCTGTTATATAACTACTGTGGTGATTTGGTTTGTTTTGTTTTTTGAGGCAGAATCCCACGTAACTTAGGCTGGCCTTGAACTTGCTATGCAGTTGAGGATTGTTCTTCTCTCTGATCAGAGTGGTGGCCTGAGGGGGAAATGCAGGACCTCTGGGGGTGACAAAGGTCCCAGGACACTGTGGGCACAATAAGAACAGACTCTTGGAAGGCAGGCTTCACTGAGCAGCTCTTTGAATTGGGAGAACAAAGGCTGTTTAAAGCTTGGAGGAGTGGGTAGATGCTTTCAGGGTGAGTGTGCGACATTGGGGTACGCCTTATTTACATGAAGAGGAATTCTAGGTATTTGCAGGACATGATCTTATAACCTGTTACCTGGACACCAGGCTATGTGACCACCTCAAGGGTGGCAGAGGAGGGGGCTCATAAGGGTATGAGCACCGGAACCATATAGGCCCAGGACAGGGAGGGACCGGTCCTACTCCTGCTGGCCTCAAGATGAGATTTTTGGGGTTTGGACATGTCTCAACCTCAGTCTTGCCCTGCACTGGCTCCCATGGTTGCATGGCTTTCCAGCCCCTTTCCAGCCCCTTTCCAGCCCCTTTCCAGCCCCACAGAGGATGACCTGATTCTTCTGCCTCGACCTTGCAAGTACTGGGATTTCAGGCCTCTATCATCATGCCTGACCCAGAAGGTTCCCTTTAAAATGTTTTTTTTTTTTTCCTGTAAGCCCACCTAACTAGTGTGTTATTTATTTACTTATTCACTCATGTGTTCTTGGAGACAGGGTCTTAAGCAGTCTAGACTAGCCTTGGACTTGCTATGCAGCCAAGGATGACTTGAATTCATGATCTTCCTGAGTTCATCTCCCAAGTATTGGGACTGCAGGGATATGCCAACTATGACCTGTTTTATAGGGTGCTAGAGATCGACTCTGAGGCTCTATGACTGTAGGTATGCACGATGCCAACTAAGTTACATCTCCAGGCCCCATCTAGTGTCTTAACATTCTGTATATGATCTGGCAAAGGACTAAGTGCCTGAGCCCAGTGCTTCTCTGCCCCCAGCCTCCACAGAGCTGTCAGCAGCCCCGCCCTGCCCTCCGTCTGTCTCTTGGCAGTACTCAGTTGTAGGAGGAAGTTGTGAGTCTGAGAGTAAGAGAGAAATCTGGCCCAGGTGGGTCCTACCCTGTTCCTCTTGGTAGATCCGGTATCAAGGCCGCTAGGTTGGGACCGCTGGAGAACGATTCCAGCCGCTCCTCTCTCCAGACACCATGCTAGCAGTCAAGGCCTGTTCTGGGACTGAGGTGAACAACCAACGCCCTCATCATCTCCTTGGCTGCCCCCTCCTGCTGTGTGTCATCTAGCCAGTTTGTCACCTTCACCTCCCCTAATCCTTTGCACAGAAAACAAACAAACGAACAAAAATAACCCTCATTTTGTAGCTTCAGAGGCAGGCTCAGAGAGGTTTAAGGTGGCTATCATCATGCAAAGCGGTCCTGGCAGAATGGGGATTCGGGGTCCTGACTGCCCAGGGTCTTGTCCAGTGTTCCTGACTTATATACTACCACACTGGAAGACTCATAGCCCAGCCTCAGGCCTGTGCACTGATAGGAGAGAGATGGGGAAAGAAGTCTCAGGCAGAACTGAAGCACGGTTTAGGAACTGTGATCTGGCTCTGCTGTGTTAGCCTCCACGGCTACACTGAAGCAAGGGTCGCCTGCTCTCCATCCTTCACAGCCCACACCTCTTTGGGTCCTCCATTAAGCAGGCAAGCTTGGTGCTAGTACAAGGGAGGGTCTGCTCAAGATCACAGCCTAAAGGTAGACCCGGCCCCACTGTTATCCATCCTCCATCCTTAACTTCTGACTGCCGTTCCTCATAGCACCCCAACGCTTCCATCCACCCACACACCCCCACACTTGCTCAGGCACTTCAGAGCTACGGGACCATCGACCGTGCCGTTCCCTCCACACAAGAGAAGACCCTTCTCTTTCTTCTCTTTTTTCTCTTTCTTCCCATTTCCTACCCATTGAACTTGCTCTTCAAGGTGCTTCGTATGAAAGCCCTGCTGTGGGCCTCAGACATATGCTGATCACTCATGTCTGTGCCAGCCTCCCCAGCTCTAGTGTAAACTTGCACTGGGCAGACTAGGGACGTCCAAAGCTGGCACGTGACCTAGCACAGCTTTTGTTATCCGTCCTTTTTTGCTCCAGGACAGCAGCTTTCTCTTCCTTGTGCTGGTCTCCACTACACTAGTGAAGTGACCATGACCAGGCCAGCATCCATGTGTCCAGTGGCCACCATGAAGTGTGTTCTTTATCTATAGATAATTGAAGAAGAATGGTACCTTCTATTCATTTTGGAACATGTTGCTTGGCAAAAAGTACTCACTTAGCCAACATATGTTGAATGGATGAGATGGATGGATGAATGAATGAATGAATGAATGAAAACTTTGGACCACTGGGAAACCGCAAGCTGTGCCCCTTATTCTCACACTCCCAGATCTTCCTTCCCTAATCCCACCCCTGTGGCTGGTAAAACTGAACATGTTCCTGGTCCCTCTGTCTGGCCACTGACTTAATCTCGCCAAAGTTGGCAGTGTGCTCTGTACTCTGGCAGAGTCCTCTGGAACTCCCCTGGCTGGCAGAACAGTCTTTGTGACTTTTGAGTCAGATGGGTCCTGTCTTGATCCTGATTAAGGGCTTTTGGACATAAAGATGCCTGGCCATGCCAAATTGCTGGAGTGAAAATAAACCAAGTAAAATAAGATCTTAGCTCTATCACACACACACACACACACACACACACACACACACACACACACACAGACACACACTACTGTCCTCTCCCCCAATGGGCATGGTGGGAAAAGTTCAGTCCTGAATGGGAATACCTGCTTGTGGTCCAGTTTCTCTAAGTGCTTCAGAGTTCAGCCTTGCCCTGGACTCAGCTGTGTCTGTCAGTCCTGAAGTCATGAGTGTCCCTAGCCCTGGCACTGCCTGTGCCTTCAGCTCAGGACACCCCACGTGGACAGACACTGGCTCGCAAATTTGATGGAAGTTTTTATCCGTAAGAATATATAATTCCACAAACCCAGAAAAGCCACACCTACCCACACAGTCCCGCACCCCCACGGTGCCTCCAGAAATACTCAGGAAGCTTTTATTGGAATTGGGTGTCCCAGCTTTCTGGAAAGTTACAGTTGAGATCAACGCAAACCCTGATTCACAGCCCTCTCCCTTCTCCCTTCCAAATGGCCGAGATCTCCTTCCTTGCTGCCAAGTGCTCTGAATTCAGAGCACCTTCTGCAAGCCTGATTGGCTCTTCAACCCAGACCCTGCTAGAAATGCTGCAGGGACAGTTCCTACAGGAGGGGAAGAAAACACATCGGCACTTTGGAGGCCTGGAGAATTTAGATCACAGGGATGTCTTCCTCAGAAAGCAGAGGTGACCTGTTAGCCAATCCTGGAGGCGATGTAGCAGCCCCTCCCCTCCCCACGTCAGTGCAGAGGTAGGACCTCAGGCCCAACCCATCTAATGTGCTTGCCAGCATCCCCATACTTCCTGTTGGGTACACGTGTGAGTAGTGGTTAGCATCTGTCTCCTTTTCAGACAGATGATGGGTGGGTTCCCAGGAGGTGAAGACTATGTCCCTGGCCCTTCTCCTCTGCCCACTGTATCAAGCATGGCACATGGCTCTAGACACATTCCTGAAATGGATGTAAAGTTGAACGAATGGTTAAGATTTCCCAGGCCACCTGCATGCTTGTTAAAGTAAAATATGAAACCCCCACTTACAAACCCAAGGACAAGCTGGAGAGGAGAATCAGTTCAGGGTCCTCCTCTGCTGCACAATGGGCTGAGGTTTACTTGAGCCACATAAGGACCTTTGTCGAACAAAAACAAACCAACCTTTAAAAAAAGAAGAAGAGAAAGAGGGGAGGAAGATGCAGAAGATGACCATGATAAGAAAACTCCAGTATTTAAGCAATCCATGGTTCTTTCAGGCCAGGCGCCCTAGCACGTTAAAAATGAACAGAATTTGAAGCCAACAGCTTCAGAGAGTCCACTGATGCCTGGAGCAGCCTCCTTGGTCCCTATGGTCAAATTCACAGGCAGTAACTATTATATAAGACGTGCTGGGCCATTGAGACATGTGGATGACAGGTTGGACAGTTGCAGCAGGCACTCGGGCTGTGGAGCTGCCCAGCAGACTGGGCTGCGGGCCTGACAGGTAGAGAGGGCCTCACAAAACTCCTAGATGAGTGCTGTGTGAACGAACGACGGTGTCGTGTCTGCAGTTTAAAGATGAGGAACTGCATCAGAATAGAGTTTGCCTTGCATCCATGTGCTGGTGGGAGTGCTGAGGACCCTGGATGATGCAGTCATGACCTGGGCGCCTTGCTATCTCCTCTAAAGCAGGCGCTTTACTCTATCCCATTCCAACAGGTTCTAGCCACTCCTTACAATGACCAATAAAGTGAAAAAAAAAAAAAGTGAGGTTTGGTAGGTGCACACTTGTAATCTCAGCGCTTGGGGGGGAGAGGCAGGAGGATTAGAAGTTCAAGACCAGTTTGGTCAACACAGCAAGTTCCAGGCTAGCCAGTGCTGCGTAGTAAGATTTAATTTAAAAAACAATAGTCATGTACTATAACTTTAATTTTTTTAACCTTATTTTTAGTGATGGTTCTTAAATGCTTTCACCCCCCTTCTAGCCCACCATGCCCCAGAGGGAGTGGAGAAGAAAGGATACAGGGGAAGTGGACCTGTTTAGAAAGCATCTCCCATCTGTGTTGTGTGGAAATTGGCAGTTCAGTTCACAGGTTAGCAGTGGCAGCTCGATCCACTCGAAAACTCTTCACCGATCCACCAGCAGTCTAGGTTGGTAGAGTCAGGATAGCAAACCCGAATCAGCAGAGGAATCAGCAGAGGTGGCACTGCCTAGAAGAGACAGCCAGGCCACAGTCTTGGCTGGAGTCAGCAGGAGAATCACCAGAAGACTCTCGGCGTTGCCTCTCTCAGAGAAGCAAAGATCAGCAAGATGAGAGGCCCAAAGCTTTGCACAGCGAGTTCTGTAAGCAAGCCTAGCTCAGCCTCCTTCGCTGTCCACCGAGTCCTATTTATTCCCTCCAAACATCACGTGTCCGCCACGGGTCTTGCCTCACCATGAGTCTGATTTAGCAAAACTCTACGGACTCTGTCTCAGCTGACATCACTCTGTCAATCAGCTGGAGTCCGTGGACGTGGTAAGAAACTGCAGCACACCACCGAAGTTTCTTAGTGAGTTTCTCTCTATGGAGTCCTGACAAACGCAGCTCAACTATGAAATGTAAGGCGGGCCAATACTTGCATGTTGTTAACAAAGAATCCTTCATCACGCGTCCTTTCACGTGTTTGCTTTAGCAGAACATCCTCTCTCCTGTGTCCGCTTCAATGAAATGTTCCTTCAGCTGTCCGCCATGTTTGCTCCAGCAAAACATCTAACACAACTGACTTTCCAAAGATCCCTTACTTTTCCACTTAAGTGCATGGCGGCACATGCCTTTAATCCCAGCTCTGGGGAGGCAGAGGCTGGTGGATCTCTGTGAGTTCTAGGCCAGCCTGGTCCACAGAGGAAGCTCCAAGACAGCCAGAGCTACACAGAGAAACCCTGTCTCAACAAATAATAATAAAACAAAAAAAAACAAGAACAACAATAAAACAGTAAGCAAAGCTATGCCAAAGGACAGAATTGATTCCTGCCTCGGCTCATCCTTCCTTAGTCTTCACCTCCATGAATGTCACCAGCACTACAGAGCTATCCCAAGTCTTTCTCCATAACCTTCCATGTCTAATGCATTATCTAACCTTGCAGGATTGACCTGTAAGGCTCACCGTGACCATCACTTCTTGTCTCCCTCACCATAGTTCTTAGTCCCCCAACCCTCTGCACTGTCTCCCTGGGAATGCTGCCAGGGTCCCAACCCATCTTACCTTCTTGCTTCCCCTCTGCTTCTTGACACTCCATTTTCCAAAACAAAGACAATTATCTTTAAAAGGGAGAGGAGAGGAGGCTCGTGTAGCCCAGGCTAGCCTATAACTCCACATGTAGTCAATGTTACCTTTGATCCTAATCCCCCTTCATCCACCTGCCAAGTGCTGAGATTACATCTCAGCCACCGTGAGCCAACTTACCAAAGATCTTTAAAACCGTAGATCAGGTCAATGCACACTATCGCCTGAAACCCTCCAATAAATTTACACTGCCTGAAAATTATCTTCTTCCTTCTAACCTGCAGGAGCCTGGTGTTGCTTCCTCCTCTGCTCCTATACTGAAACCATGTTGAACATCTTAGACCTCAGGACATTAGCAGTTACTTTCTTAATCTTACTCACATCTATTTCTTACTCACAGGGCACACTGCCCTGTGAGTCACAGATGCATAACTTCTGTTGTCTGGAGCTAAAACTGTCACCCGTCATGGAACCTTCCTGGCCCCTGAGACCCCTCGCACTTGGTTCCTGGCTGCCCTGAGCTCTTTTCAGAAATCTTAGTCATTTGCCTGCCCATCCCCTGTGTATGAGAGCAGGGGCCTCATCTCTCGTCTTCCCACTGCCTGGTGTTTGCAGGACAAATAAGTAAACTGCGAAAGGACTTTGGGAGTGGGCACTGTTTATTTCACGTATGTATGCAATGGGCTTTAATCATCCCTTCTTACTCTTTATTCTCTTATCCCTCCTCACCTTCTCTCTGAACCCCTCAACTTTACAAGTGAATCCCGTTCTCCTTGCATGTCTCTTTTCTTTTAGGAGAGGGTCTCATGTATCCCAGACCAGCCTTGAACTCACTGAGATAACCAAAGAGAACCTTGAATGTCTGACCCTCCCACCTTCTCCTCCTAAGTGCTGGAATCACAGCCTAGGTTACTACATCCAGTTCCCGTTTTAACAAATCTATAAACTGGGAGTGCCCACAGACCTGGTTTCTCATGGTGTGTGAGAGAGAGTACAAGACAGTGAACGTTGGTGCCTTGGCTTTGTGTTAATAATTCCTCTAAGATGGGCTATGCTCCTCTGAATACATGATCAGGCTGAGGTCACATCGTGGCCAAGAAGCCAACCCCAGATCCTTTGTTTTTTCCACTATGTCTGACAGGGTGGGTAAGCTGGAAAACAGCGAGGACAAGGGCAGGACCTAGCTTCCCTGAGCATGTTAAATAATGACCTTCCATTCTCTTAATGGCAGACCCTGAGTGCCAGACAGAATGTGTAGACTTGGAGCAGGAGCCATTATAAATTCCCAAGTGCTGTGGAAGAGTATCATTGCCACACAGTCAGGCAATCTAGTTAGCTTAAACCAGCAGCATCTAGACTGCCTAGAAACAGCCAAGTAATTGTGAAATCACTTGTCTTAGCTGTTTACCAACATTTCAGTCACCCACTGCCAGCTGTCCTCTCCCCCTGATCAAAAGCTCTGTGTCTCTAACAGTAGCACCTACTTTGAGTGGCGTGTACTCGGTCTGTATATTTAGCTCTGGCCCACTGTGCGATCCCACACTCCTCCAACACGGTTGCCATTGTGAATTGTTTTTAAGTTCTGAGTGGCTTGTGGTGTTCTGTTTTGTACCTACAGTTTGAATGGACACTTAGTGGGATTCGGCAGATGGGATGTAGAAGCTGTGCACAAGCCTTTTCACAATGACCTTGTGGGGAGGCCCTAACCCAGAGTTGAGAGAGAGAGAGAGAGCCTTCAAAAAATAGACTGAGGGGATGCGATGTAGCAGCCTAGGAGGAAACTAGGTGAAAAGATCCAGGAATAGGAGCTAGAGGTTGCTGGACCTCTGGAAAGTGGCCATAGAGGACTTCAATTCCCAGCACCCAGCAGGTTACAGCCACCTGCAACTTGCAACTTCAGCTCCAAGTGATGGCTCTTTCGGTCACCAGAGGTATCTGTACTCATGTGCACATACCCACCATCAGATACACAGGAGAGAGAGAGAGAGGGAGGGGAGGGGAGGGGAGGGGAGGGGAGGGGAGGGGAGGGGAGGGGAGGGGAGGGGAGGGGAGGGGAGGGGAGGGGAGGGGAGGGGAGGGGAGGGGAGGGGGGAGGGGAGGGGAGGGGAGGGGAGGGGAGGGGAGGGGAGAGGAGAGGAGAGGAGAGGAGAGGAGAGGAGAGGAGAGAAGAGAAGAGAAGAGAAGAGAAGAGAAGAGAAGAGAAGAGAAGAGAAGAGAAGAGAAGAGAAGAGAAGAGAGAGAGAAGAGGAGAGAAGAGGAGAGAAGAGGAGAGAGGGGGAGAGAGGGGGAGAGAGGGGGAGGGGAGGGAGAGGGAGAGGGAGAGGGAGAGGGAGAGGGAGAGGGAGAGGGAGAGGGAGAGGGAGAGGGAGAGGGAGAGGGAGAGGGAGAGGGAGAGGGAGAGGGAGAGGGAGAGGGAGAGGGAGAGGGAGAGGGACAGGAAGGCAGACAGACAGGAGAATAAAATACATCTTGGGGGTCAAAAAAGACCATGTATGAAGACAGGACAAGAGATTAAGGGCCTGAAACTCTCCACAGTGTACCAGGAGAAGCCTTTAGAGGAGGAAGCTCTCTCCTCCAAAGTGGGCTCAGCAGCACAGCCTCCTGTGTCCTTCAGAGAGAAAGGCACTGGGGCTGTGTTGTAGCAGAAGCAGCATAGAGTGATGGCCTTAATTCACGGAGTCTTTGTCCTTACCCTCTCCTTTACCCTCGGCTAAAGCCCTGCTGCCTTTCTTTCTTTTTAATGTTTTTTCCATAAAACCTTACTGCTCTTTTATGGCTGTTTATGGCTGAAGGGCACCCCAGATGCTTACTCCAAGATGGTACTCTGATGAATTCTATCCAGAGCTAAGAGGCGGGAGGGGGAGAGAACACAGGGCCTGCTGCATCTCCAACTCTGCTTCCTGCTGTGTTTCCAAGTTTTCCCTGCTGGGCACTGTACTGAGATGACATTCAGAGCTGCCCTCCAGCCTTTGGCCCTAAGCACAGGGCAGCCTGTCACTACAACTGTGCCTTAAACCAATAGACTGCACTCAAGCTGGCACCAAAGCCTTTTAAGGGTTAAAGAACCTAGCAGTAGAGAGCTCAGGAAACCTTGTGATGTGGAAGCAGGACTGGGGGTGTCACACTGATCACCGTCTTCATTCTCCACAACATTTATCAGCCCTTGTGTCCCAGCTCAGTGTCCAGAAAACATGGTTCCATTTATCTGTTTACTCAACAAGCATTTGTTGGATGTCCACTGCGTGTACAGCCTTAAATCCCAGGGCACAGCAACAGACACACAGACAGATCCCCAACTATGACATTCTAGTTACAGAATATAGGCAATTGGCTAACAAACTCATGAGCGTTGGATGGTGACATGTGCTACAAGAAGAAAACCACAGGGGTGGCGGTGGAGATCTATTCAAGCTCACTTAGCATGCGTGAAAGCCCTGGGTTCAAACTCCAGCCCACTTCTACATGCATGTGGCGTACTTACATACATGCAGGAGAAACATTCATATACGATGAAAAAACAAACAAGCAGTGACAGCAAACAGCTCAGCTGTTTACAGAGATAGGGAAGGCTGGATCAGGCTTAGGGCCAAAGGCTAGAGGGCAGCTCCGAATGTCATCTCAATACAGTGCTCAGTAGGGAAAACCCCAGGCTAAACCACTAGGACCCCAGGCTAGACCATGAGGGCCCAGGATCCCATGTTAGACCACCAGAGCCCAGGACCCCATGCTAGATCCCCAGAGCCCAGGACCCCATGTTAGACCACCAAGGCCCAGGACCCCATGCTAGACCACCAGGGCTCAGGACTCCATGCTAGACCATCAGGGTCCAGGACCCCATGTTAGACCACCAGGGCCCAGGACCCCAGGCTAAACCACTAGGACCCCAGGCTAGACCACAAGGGCCCAGGACCCCATGTTAGATCCCCAGAGCCCAGAACCCATGTTAGACCACCAAGGCCCAGGACCCCATGCTAGACCACCAGGGCTCAGGACTCCATGCTAGACCATCAGGGTCCAGGACCCCATGTTAGACCACTAGGGCCCAGGACCCCATGTTAGGTCACCAAGACCCAGGACCCCATGCTAGACCACCAGGACTCAGGACCCCATGCTAGACCACCAGGGCTCAGTAACCCATGCTAGACCACCAGGGCCCAGGACTCCATGCTAAACCACCAGGGCCCAGGACCCCATGCTAGACCACCAGGGTCCAGGACCCCATGTTAGACCACCAGGACCCAGTACTCCATGCTAAATCACCAGTGTCCAGGACCCCATGATAGACTCCTCAGAAGAGAGCCTTTTGTTGTAACACAGCTGTCTCTGTACCTGGGTGACAGTGCTGGGTGTCTCCTTTCCAAGGGAGCTCCTACATGTTACCTGCTGGCCTCAGCCCTGAGCAAACTATTTGCCCAAAGAAAACAAGAGTTCAATGGAAGTTTAGTCGGGCAGTTCTAACCTATGACCTCTGTGCTCCATTCTTAGCCTCCATCTTTGAGATTCTGGACGTGTTCTGTACCTTTCCGCACAAGCAGTCAGCATCTGAAGGTGTTTGCACAGCAGGAAGCAGCTACACACATCACTCTTTACACCCTCATCTTCATCCTGTGGCAGTGGGTACAACGTGAACCATTATCTGCAAACAAGGAAACTGAGAGAGAAAAGAGAGAGAGAGATAGGTTAGGTGGGATGGAGATGGCTCGACCGTTAGAACTTGCTGGGTCCTTGCAGAGGACCCAGGTTTGGTCCCCTCAGCCGTGTGCCAGCTCAGAACTCTCTACAACCCCCAGTTCTAGCATCCAATGCCCTCTTTTGGCCTCTGCAAGCACTGGGCATGCACATGGTGTGCAGGCAAAACATTAGCACACATAGAATAAAATAAATCTAAAATAAAAATTTTAAAGATAGATCCCATGACTTTCTGGGATCGAGGAGCCAGTTCCTAACAGAGCCGACACCTAACGCAGGTGTTACTGATACCACCCTGGCCCACCCCACCCCCACAAAATTGGTACTCTCCGAATGACAAATGCAGAGGCATAAAGCTACTTACCAATGATTGAGGGAGGGAAAGACGAGAACCTGTGTCCTGCCTTTTCTGATAGTGGCTTCCTGTCTACCCCAGGGAAAGGTTGGCATGTCCCCAGCCATTCCAGAGCTCAGACAGCCACCACTAACCCTGCGGTCTCAGGCAGAAGTCAAGCCAAAGAGGAGGGTAAGGAAGCCTACCCAGTGAGGCCAGCTCTGCAGAGTGGCACTCTGGTGCGGTGTGGATAGGCAAAGGGGAGAGGTAACACTGTGAACACAGGCCTGGAGTTCAGCTAGAGCTGAGACTGCAGGGTTCGAGTTCTAGGTTGGCGCATGCTTTTCATCCTAGCACTTGGGAGGCAGAGGCGGAGGTGAGTCTGAGGCCAGCCTGGTCTACAGAGTGAGTTTCAGACCAGACAGGGTTACAGGGTTAGACCCTGTCTCAAGAACCCTAAGCTAAAACAAAAAGAATGAGCTGGCAGGCGTGGGTAACCGCCTACCCTGAAATCTGAGGTTGTTCTCCCCGTCCCACACGGTGGAAGAAGGGAACTCCCAAGAGCATCTCTGGTTTCCACTCATTGCACACACAAGCCCACAGACACACACACACACATTAAAAAAAAAAGGCAATAACCTTTCTTTAAAGAAGCCAAAAAGAAATAGAAGAAAGGGCAGGGCAGTGGTGGCGTGCGCTTTTAATCCCAGAATTTGGGAAGCAGAGGCAGGTGGATTTTGAGTTCAAGACTAGCCTGGTCTACAGAGTGAGTTTCAGGACAGTCAGGGCTACAAAGAGAAACCCTGCCTTGAAAAAACAAAAAAAGAAAGAAGGAAGGGAGGGAGGGAGGAAGGAAGGAAGGAAGGAAGGAAGGAAGGAAGGAAGGAAGGAAGGAAGGAAGGAAGGAAGGAAGGAAGGGGGGAAATAGAAGAAAGGGCGGGATATTTCCTATTTCTACCACTATAACAATTCTGGAGATTGACCTCTGAGTCTTCCCCTCTTGATAAAAATTGGGGTATTGCTTTTCACGTTTTTTTTTTACACATCCTTTTTAGTAGATACATAGTATTCCTTAGAGAGGATGCACCCGGTTTGTCCGAAGTACACGCATCTCCCAGAAGGCCTAGCTCATGGCCCCTCCCAGGAGGACCCTGGTGAGGAGAGTGAGTAATTGGGTTGTCTGGGGGTGGGAGAGAGAGTGGGTTATGTTTGGTACATAGTATGTGTTAGCTCCAGAGGGGCCATTTAGAAGGCTGGAAAATTACAGAGTGCTCATCCCCAGCCCACGTCTGCCAACAAAGGGCACCTACAACAAGTCCCGGGAAATTATAGCTTTTGCAGTCTGAGCTTCCCGGACAGGAGAAAAGTACACAGGGCCCGTGTGTCTGAATAAGAAAGCTGGAGCCATGGTGCAGCCATCCTCGGGCCTAGGAGGGAAGCGCTGAGGAGAAAAGGCTTGTCCAGCCTCTGCCCTGTGCATCATCTCAGTTGTTCAGAGCTCAGTGGCTGAGGTGCCGGGAGGCAAGCTCCTCCAGGTTGTCAGCTCAGTGAGGGAGGGTGACCCAGGCCAAGACGATGCGGAGGATGCTGAAGGCAGAACTTCTTTGGTGCAGCTCTGCCCTGAGACGACTCTGGCCACCATGCATGCACGAATGTATACCTGCATGCACACAACCACACACGAACACAGATACACATAGACAAACACACACAGGAGAGGTGAGAGTGGGGTGCGTTTCTAGAATGTCCCTGGCCTTTCATTGGGTCGGGTAGAGCAGGCCTGGGGCTTCAGCACCACATTTGGAGATCCCTGCTCCCTTGTTGGTGAACTGGCCCCTCGGAAGAACCTCTACCCTCCTGCCAACCACAGGAATTGCTATAAGGACTGAAGCCAGGTTGCTGACGCTTCACTTTGCAAATATTAAATGCCCCTTTCCAGACCTCAGTATCAGACACAGTAGGAGTGGAGGATGTCCCACCCTGTGCCCAGCTCCCAAGGGATCATACCATGGCAGCTACAGGGTCTTGTGACAATCCATAGTCCAACCTCTGTTTAACAAAGACCCAACAGAGCACATGCTTGGAGCCCATACCCTGTCACCTTCTGCAGTGTCCAGCCTCAGAGCAGAAGTCCCAGTAGCCTCGCAGAGACTCCCCCACTTTCAGATTTTTGCTCTGAGATCCCCAGGTGATGTCTTCAGAGATCCCCAAAGTGACATTACCAGAGACCTAGAGAGGTTCAGCCCCACTGGGGTCCCCAATGGAGTTCTGACCCGAGTCCTACCAACCTCTCACACAGTCACCTGAACTTTGGACTGTACATCCAAAGACAGGGCAACAGCACGGCCTGCTTAGGTACATGTGAGAAATAAACGTATTAAAATCTAAATTCACAAAGGCCACTCAAGCTTCAGTGAGTAAAGTGCCACAGGCCAATGACTCAGGTTTTAAAAAGTGTAGCTGTCACCTGCTTTTGTGCTGATGGTAGTGGTCAGTGGTGGCCGGTGGTGGCTGGCGGTGGCAGGTGGTGGTCAGTGATGGTCAGTAGTGGTCAGTGGTGGCCGGTGTTGGACAGTGGTGGTCAGTGGTGGCTGGTGGTGGCAGGTGGTGGTCAATGGTGGATGGTGGTGGTCGGTGGTGGTCAGTGGTGGTCGGTAGTGGCAGGTGGTGGATAGTGGTGGCCAGTGGTGGTCAGTGATAGCCAGTGGTGGATGGTGGTGGACGGTGGTGGTCAGTGGTGATCTTTGGTGGTCAGTTGTGGTCAGTGGTGGCCAGTGGTGGTCAATGGTGGTAGGTGGTGGTCCTGGGGATAGGACCCTAGCAGCTGTGTTTACATAGATGCTTCAAGCGTTGGAGAGATGGCTCAGCCGTTAAGAGCAGGAGACCCAGGTTTAGTTCCCAGGATTCATTTGGTGTCTAACAACCTGTAACTTCTATTTGGGGGTGGGCGTGGGGGGGGTTGATGGCCTCTTGGGGCATTGCACACAAATAGTATACAGACATAATATGCAGGCAAAACACTCATACACATAAAATAAGAATAGTTTTTTAAAAACTTCTATCTCAATTTATTCCTTTAAAAGGATTATAGTCACATGCCAAGCTATGAATGGACTCAGTGGGTGTATTTTGTTGTCTTTTTTTGGGGGGGGGGGCTTGAGTCTTTGGCAGTCCAAGCTGACCCTGAACTTTCTTTCTTTCTTTCTTTCTTTTAGATTTATTTATTTATTATATGTAAGTACACTGTAGCTGTCTTCAGACACTCCAGAAGAGGGAGTCAGATCTCATTATGGATGGTTGTGAGCCACCATGTGGTTGCTGGGATTTAAACTCCGGACCTTTGGAAGAACAGTCGGGTGCTCTTACCCACTGAGCCATCTCACCAGCCCGACCCTGAACTTTCTATGTAGCCAAGGAAGACCTCAAATTTCTGGTCTTGTTCCTCCAGCTCTCCAGCGCTGGCATGATAGGCCTATGCTACCATACCTAGTCTATGGAGTTCTGGGCATTGAACCCAGGACTTCGTGCATGCTCAAAGGCAGGCTCTCTTCCCACTAAGCCACATACCTTTATTCATTCAGACGTGAAAGCACCTTTCCGTCAGCTGGTGGAGAAGCCTGCATGCTTTTGCAGACTGCTCTTACTTGTGACTGACAGGAACTGGCAGTGCTGAAAGGCAGAGCAGCCTGGTACCCTCTCTTGACACTGGTTCTCTCTCTCTCTCATGCCATCCATGCTGGACTTGTATGGTCACCGTGAGCTGGTGTGTGCAGCCCTGTAGGCCTCTGAAAGCTCATCCTGGCTACAAGACACCAGAAAAAGACGTGGGTTTTAGAACCCTCTTAGGAGACGTTGGCCTCAGAGAAGCAACCAAAGAGTAGGGATGTGGCCCACCCATGACTGTCATCTCGTCCCTTAGGAGATGGAGACAGGAAAATCAAGAGTTCAAGGCCAGTCTGGGGTGGGGGGTGGGGGGTCTGGAGAGATGGCTCAGTGGTTAAGAGCACTGACTATTCTTCTAAAGGTCCTGAGTTCAATTCCCAGCAACCACATGGTAGCTCACAACCATCTGTAATGAGATCTGATGTTCTCTTCTGGTGTGTCTGAAGAGAGTGACAGTGTACTCACATACATAAAAAATAAATAAATCAAATTTGCCAGGCAGTGGTGGCGCATGCCTTTAACTTGGGAGGCAGAGGCCGGATTTCTGAGTTCGAGGCCAGCCTGGTCTACAGAGTGAGTTGCAGGACAGCCAGGGCTATACAGAGAAACTCTGTCTGGAATACATGCGTTACTGTGTCAAAACAGAAGAACTGAAGGTGGTAAATGCTGAAGGCATAAAGAAGTTCGATTGGCAGGTGTTTATTGCGTTGTCCTGTGTGGCTGTGGCTGTGCACACACCCAGATGTACCCCACACAGCCTGTATGCAGAGGTCAGAGGACAAGTTGCAGAGGTTCCCTCTCTTCCACTGTGTGGGTGCTGGGAATTGAACTCGGGTCATCGGATTTGGCAGCAAGCACCTTTACCCTCTGAGCCATCTTGCTCACCCTCTTTATTACTTTAGATGGGGTTTCATTCTGTAGTCCAAGCAGCCCTCAAATCCAAAGCAGTCCTCCTGCCTCCGCCTCCTGGATGTTGGGATGACGGGCATGTGTTGTCATACCTCACTAATTTTTAAACATTTTTATTGTATCAGTTTCTTAAATGTTTTTTTTTTATTTTATTTTGTGTATGTGTCTGGGGGTGGGGGACTTAAAAGACAGTGCATGCGCCATGGGCAAAGGACAACTTGCTTGAGGTAGGTTCTTTCCTTTCGCTTTCTGGTCCTGGGGGTTGAATTTGGGTCATCAGGTTTGTCAGCAAGCACCTGGACCTGCAAAGCCACCTTATTGGCCTTAGACTAATTTTTTTTTAAAGATTTATTTATTTATTTATTATATGTGTGTACATTGTAGCTGTCTTCAGACACTCCAGAAGAGGGCATCAGATTTTTGTTAAGGATGGTTGTGAGCCACCATATGGTTGCTGGGATTTGAACTCAGGACCTTTGGAAGAGCAGTCGGTACTCTTAACCGCTGAGCCATCTCACCAGCCCCCGACTAATTTTTTTTTACATTTATTTATTTATTTATTTATTTATTGTATGTGTGTGTGCCTGCTATAGAGGGCCCATGGGACCAGGGGACAGTCTCAGAAGTCGGTTCTTTCTTTTCGCCATGAAAGCGGCGCTTTTTCTGCTGTGTCATCATGCCAGCACCTAGAATAATTTTTTTCAAAGCAAAAATGTTGTCCTGTTTATTGAGAATCTGTTTATTGAGAATCCTGTCTATTGAGTCCTGAGATTTATAATGAACCTGAAAGGCATAAAAACTGGATTTGCATGCAATGGCATCTGTCCTTGGTCTGAGCAGTCTCCATCCACCTGCAGGAGGGAGATGAGCCAGTGAGGACAACCTAGAAGAGCCAGAAGCAGATGACCCATCTCTCAGGGGAGGCTATTTCCCTGGGTATAAACACCCCCTGCAGTTAGTGGGATAAATATAAACACAGCCTCCTGACCAAGGCTCTGGAATGAAGCTTTGCATCCTAGACTCCCTGCTGCCTCTACTGCTGCTGGAAACAGTGGCCAGGGTTGGCCATGTGGGCTCCTGCAGCCAGCCAAGCTGCCAGCCCACATGGATCTGGTTTGGCTCTGTGACATCGCGGGCAGGCAGATCTCCTGGGATGCACCAACTTCTCACAGTGCCATTGGCCAACACTGAAGTCAAGGATTTGGTTTCTCTGTAAGCCTCTTGCGGTTCTCTGTGCCTCCCTGTGGTTATCCCTTTGTGTGTCTCTAGGTCCTCATTGCTTCCTCAAACAGAATCACATGAGGGCCTCCTTGCTGCCTTTTTTTATCTCAGAGGAACTATCTACCAATACAGCCACATGCAAAGTGCTGGGACCCCGGCAAAAGAAGTGGGTCCAGTCCAGCCTGACATGGGCCTCAGAAGCCTGTGAGCGCATCCTGGCTGCCCATCATTAGAGGAAAAGAATTAGGCAGAAGGATGATTAAGGAAGCTCAGAAATGATAATAATAATTAATAATAATAAACAATAATAAAAGGTGAGAGGTTCAAGTTTGAAACCCAGCACGGCAGCAATCCCTCCACACTGCTCTGCCGTGGGGATGGTCTTGGGCAACAAGGAGTCCAGGACTCTGTAGTGATAATTTTTGGAATTTTGGTATATTTTAAAAACACAGAAATACTATAAGAATATGTTTTCATGTTAACATGTAGCCTGGTGGAGCTTCATCCGGCATTGAAGATTTAATGCAACTTCTGCAGGCTCTGGGCGTGGTCACAGATAAACGTCTTGCTCCATCCTCAAAACTCAATGTTATAAAATAGTTACCGGAGCTTATGGTCCTATGCCCTCAGGGACAGTAAGGGTGACCTTGGAAAGGAGTAGATTGACTTCCCGGGGATTCATGGTGTTCTCAGGAATTATAGATGAAAATTTTAAGGAGACATTAAAATTATGGCCTACGTAAAGAGAGAGGTGTGATTTAAAGCAGGTGACAGTGTTGCTCAGCTGCTTCTGTTTGCCTACATCAAAGGCAAACCTGCTCCAGCAGAAAGAGCTGGAGAGGTCTCCTGAAAACCTTGGCCACTACCCCAAAAAGTGCTTATTTTATTGGAAATGTCCCTGTTTATAATTTCCTGGTACACATGGCACAATTAAAGGCTTAAAGCAGGAGGGTGGAAATGTAGTGACAATTTTGGAATTTTGGGTTCTTTAAAAAAAAACACAGAAATATTATAAGAATGTACTTTTGTTTGAATCCAAAGTGTAGGATGCAGGCTGACAGTCGGAAGCAGCTGACTATGATTTGCCTCATGCTCTAGCAGAGGTGTGGGTTTTGCCGCTACAGTTTCTGCAATTGTGTGATGTTCGGAATCCTGGGAACAATTGCTAAAGCCCCCAAGAGGCAGGTTTGGTGGTTGGTCGTCCCTTGGGGGGTGGGGATGGGCGTTGGTTGTGGTTTGTTAGTAGTCATGCTCAAAGAAGAAATAAAGGGAAAGAAATTAGATTCAGGAATCACTACCTCTCTCTCCCCCTCTATCCTTCTTTCTCTCCTGTCTAGTGATAGGGGTGAGATGGAGGAAGATAAAGGATGGGAAAGCCCAGCTACAGGACTCCTTAAAAGGATGAAAGCAAGCCAGCATCATGGGAACCAATGCTTCGGGCACTGAACAAGGAATCTCATGGATACTTAAATGTGGGACACAGACAGCAGTGTTCCTCCTCTGGTTTTGTAGAAGATAGAAATGGCTTTGAAGTGGGTGCCTCTACTATCCCTTCATAAAGGCAGAAGAGCTAGCATTAAACCATAGGGAAGGCATTTCTGTAGCCTACAGTCTCCTTTCTAGTATATGTTCTACCCACCTGTATTAGTTTTATGTGATAGAATACCCTAACAATAGCAACTTAAAAAAAACAGGGGGTGATTTTGGCTTACAATATCAGGTTACAGTTCACTGTAGGAAAGTCAAGACAAAAGCTTGAAGCAGCTAGCTACATCCACATTCATGGGATGCATGCTTATTTTCGCTTAACCCCTCTCAACAGTCCAGGGTCCTGGATCTAGGGAATAGTACCTCCCACAGTGGGATGCGCATTCGCACATTAATTAACACAATCAAGACACAGACGTGCCCTCGGGCCAACCTAATGAGACTCTTTTCCCAGATAATTCTACCTTGTGTGGAGTTGATAGACAAAACTAACCCATCACACCTGTGAACACAGAGCCGGTGTCTGCGATGGCTGGAGAGACGGCTCAGCAGTTAGAGGTGGGTCCTATTCTTGCAGAGGACCTGAGTTTGATTCCCAGCACCTCCCTTAAGCTCTAGGGGATCTGATGCCCACTTCTGGTTTCTACAGGCACCTCCACTTGTACGTATATCACAGAGACACATAAACATATAATTTACAAATAATAAAAGTAAATATGGTTTTTTTAAAGAGATAGCATTTGGAATTCTCACCAGAGGGACTCCTTGTGTATCACTGGGCTCTCCTGGGACCCAAAGTTGGAAGCTAGTCTTCCTCTCATCCCAGCCCTTGGACAGCAGTCTCACGTCATGGCCAGCACATAGTAGGTACTTTATAACATTATGAAAGCTAGGGATAGATGAGTGCATTGGTGAGCTAGAAAAAAATGGCACCCTCACCTATTGTATCTTGGACAAGCTAGAGACCTGTCCAGTGTGGCCTGGCCCTCCCCACTTTGCCCTGTGCAGGAAACCAACCTCAATAACAAGCCAATACATCATATTTATTAATGTCTACTGTCCACTAAGTATTCTGCTAAGTACATGGACTATTTGTTTGATCCTTCCAACCTGTCTGCATCTAATAGACAAGGAAATGGAGGTATAGCATATGGCTTGCTGAAGGTCCCAGTGAGGCATGGTAACTGAGTGGACCCAAACACCTGATTCTAGGGCCTATGGTTTGGCCATTGTGTCCCAGTATATGAGTGAATTGCTCTGTTTCTCTGGGGCAAAGTGGCACTCCTGGTGTGTGGGTGCCCTCAGATCCCCAGGAGGCGCTCAGAGCCCCCTTCTCTCTCCTCTCATGCCTAGAGCAGGCTGATTCCCAGCTGCCAATCCTGAGAGAGTTATGAGGTTTTCCTCTTGCTTTTTTGTTGTTTGGCTTTGTTTTAGCTTTTAGTTTCATTTGGGTTGTTCTGATTAGGTTTTGTGTCACGTAGCAGAGGATGGCTTTGAACTCCCAATTCCCAAGTGCTGGGACAACACCATGTTAACTTGTTTCTCCATTTACAGTCTACCTCCATTAGAGTCTAAGTTTGTTCTCTCCCGTTTGTGGCCTGAGTTGGTTCCTTCAGCGCCTCCTGACTGTTGCCCTGTCTGGGTCTCCTCTTTCCCATACATGCATATGTCCATATACATGTGTGTGTGCACACATAAGCACAGTTGCACACACTCTCAAACACACACACACACACACACACAGAGAGAGAGAGAGAGAGAGAGAGAGAGATGGCTATTCTTTTAAATTGAATGAATTTCTGAAAGAAAAAACATGTCACCTAACGTGCTCAGTGCCTCCATTGCTTAGCGTCTCCTGGATGTCATTCTCCTTCCATAAAGTCATTAGTGGATCTGGCTCTCTCTCTCTTACTCCAGCCAATGAGAGGACCAGGCCTTCCCATCTTCTTAGGTATCTGTGTCACCTGGGAGTGTGTTGGGGATTTTCAGGTGATCTCTTCGGGCCTCTTCCTCTCTCTGAGATCTTTTGCCTCAGTGCCTCTGCTCAAGCAGCTGAAGGCCCCAGGATACTGTCATCCAGATGCTGCTGTCCTGAGACCGCTGCTGACCCACCCAACTCAGCACTGAGACTGCCTTCTCCTCTTGCCTCGGCATCCCACTCCCTCTGCCTGTTGTCTGTTCTATAGCACTCAGCTCCATCACGCTGGTAGCATACCTGTGTAGTGCTTGTGGTTTGCCATCCATCTTCCAAACTTAGCAGTAAGTGTCATAGAGCAGTGAACCATTTGGCTCACCGATGACTCTCACGGTCCTGGCACAGTGCCTGGCAAAATCCAGGCAAGCCCTTAGGAAGTGTTTGGTAAATGTTGACAATTCCTTCATAGCTTCCTCCCTTTCAATGCTGAGGTCCTCAGGAACCATCGTTCTTAAACCATATGTGCTCCTAGGAGGCCTCACCTACAGCAAACCTGAACCCTCAGTGCCTTCTCTGCTTGCTGGACATCTACTCAGACCCAGGGGCACCTCCTCCAAGAAGCCCCTCTCCCTTCTCTCAGAGCTTCCTGGCTTCCAGTAGCATCTCCTTTGAGGTCATTTCCATAGGCAACACCTTCACTGTCACCAGGCAGGACCTTAGGTCTCTCCAGTAGTACTCTACTAGAGATGGGCATATAGCCTAGCACATGCAAGATTGTAGGTTCAGTCCCCAACACTGCAAAAGGACAAAAGCAAGAATGACCCCCATCTGTACCCAGAAATGTGAAATATTTATGAAAGCATACAGAAGAAACCTAAAATGAAAATCATATTCTCAGTACCCAGAGATATGCTCCCCCGAGGAAAAGAATGCTTCTGCGCACACACGTGCACATACACCAAATAAAGCAGACACTGAGAGAGAAGTTCTGCTACAAATATAGTGAACGGTGGCCCACTGGATGTTGCCGTGGGGCAGGGAGGACAAGACCAGTTGGTGATAGATGAGTGCAGCTCCCCAAAGCCAGACGCTAGCCTGGTGCTCACAGAAGGGCTATGCTGCCCTGCGACTCAACAAAACTCCCACATCAGAGGATCTCGCTCAATCACCATAACAGAGAGAGAGAGGGGGCTAAGAACAAAGCCCTGTAACCAAATCCTAACACAGGCCACAGGATGAACATCCACCAGACCTCAAGGGCAACCAAGCATTCTCTGTCTGGCTATTTGGAATGAGTGGCAGTGCTCTGTGGCTCCCATCTGCCCGCTAAGAATGATCAGGGTACCCATCATAAGCTTGCTTGATTCCTTGGCAGCATCCAATCCAGAGTAAAGCCTGCTGCCTCCCCTCATCCTCAAAGTCAAGCCCAGATCACAGAATCAGCCCTCTCAAATCCATGATGTGCAGTAAGCCCTTGTCACAGTGTGCCGGCAAAGCCAGTTTGTTCAACAGGTGCTTTCCTGGTGTCTTTGGCAGTTTGTCAATGTTATTGATCACAGTTGTTCTCCTTCCCTAACTTCATATATCAAAGACACATTACACATAGAAGCAGTTCAGCCCAGAGCCCAAGAAACATTTTAGAAACTCGTTAAAGGAATGCAACTACATCCAACACAGAAGCCACAATCCTGGAACAGTATCTGCTGGTAACTGACAGAGTCAGTTCCAGGAATAATGTCAAAACTATTCCCTTAGGGTGGGAAGAAGCTGGGAAATTGTGTATCCTCGCTGGCCAGACAGGATGGAAAAAAACCCAAAGGGCTAAATAAGACTTCAGGACAATGGTTGACCACGCAACAGTCACAGGCATCATGGGAGTAAGCACCTGAGGAGCAGAAAGAGCTGCTCAGTAGGCCAGCGAGGTGGCTCTGAGGATAAAGACATTGCTGCCAAATCTTAGGATCTGAGTTCAATTCCCAGGACCCACACGAATTGACTCATACAGGAGAGCATTGACTCATACAATTTGTCTTCTGACCTCCACACTCAGGCCATGGTATGTGTGTAACCCCCCCAATATATAGAAAAAATAATGTAATAAAAATTTCAAAACGTGCCATCTGGTGACGAGCCGATTTGTAAGGTGAAGGGTGCAGGAAACGCATCACAGCTAGTTATGGAAAACAGTCGGCGCTCAGGTAGCCAGAGCACGGGTGACACCGCCAGGCTGTGCTTCCATAAAACCCACGTGAGGTGAGGTGGTGTGCAGAACGTGACAGTGTTCCCAGTCCATCTCTGTGGTCACTGGGAGAGGACAAGGCTGGTCAGCGAAGGAGGAGGAGTAAGGCCATGGAAGGCCTTGTCCAGTGCGTTCTTCTATGACCTTCACCAAGGTCATTGACAGTTCCCCCCACCCCCACCCCGTCTTTGTCAATGCCCTGTGGTTGTGAAGAGACAGCATGACCACAGCAACTTCCATAAAGGAAAACATTTAACTGGGGCTGGCTCGCATACGTGTTCAGAGGTTCAGTCCATTATCGTCGTGGAAGGAAGCATGAAGGCGTGCAGGCAGCTCGGGTAGCTGGAGTTTTACATTTCAGCCTTCAGCAAGCAGGAAGAGGGAGTTACACTGGGCCTGGCTTGAGGGTTTGAAACCTCAAGGCCATCCTGAGGGACTCACTTCCTCCTGTGAGGCCACATCCACGCCAACGAGGCCACGCCTCCTAATAGCACCATTCTCCTAGTGACCAAGCATCCAAATCTATAATGCCCCCTACGGGGCGGGGGGGGCATTCCTATTCAAACCACCTCAGCCCCCATCCCCAAACTTATTCCACAGAGCTAGGGTAGCATCCTGATCACAGCAAACCTCGGTGTGGGATGGTCAGGTATGGGTACTGAAGCAAGACCACAGCTTCATCCTTTTACTTGTAGGCTGGGGCGGGCAGGGCAGGGTGGAGTTCAAGAAGACGGTGGAAAGGCTTTGGGTTCACAAACTGTGCCCTGTGTTCTATGTTCTTTCCTACTCGGCCCTTCCCCAAGCCTGTGTAATGGCTCTGGGTTGCACCTCCAAAAGCACTAATGGGGTGCTAGGCCTGGGGTTCCAAAGCTTTCATTCACTCCAAGGTTCTACTTACTTCCTCTACAACACATGGTCATTGGCTTTCCTGCTACAGCGGCTGAGAGAAGAGTTTTACACTTAGAACCACCCTATGCCATCAGCTCAGCCATGGTAATCTCACCCCTGCTGACCCCTGCCAGACTCTCAGGGAGGCTCTGAGCTGACACACTCTGAGCTGATATGATAGGTGCTTTGATGGACTTGTCTGCTAGCCCCTAGTTAGCAGGGTAGATAGGGATTCTCAGTGGACCCTCCTGGGTACTTCTCTGGATGTAGCAGTGGGTCTATTTTCCTTGTGCCTTCTTGTCTATTATGAACAATTCGACAGGCCACCGTCTGGGGGCAGGGGTTTGCTGACAGATGTAGAACACCATAATCAAAAAAGACCAAGACTGTGCATCTCTGTAAGTCACCGAGGCATCCCCAGAACCTGGCAGCTAGCTTTTAGGGGCTCTGTCCCCTCTCTCTGTAAGTACCATGTCTCTTCAGCCTAGACACAGAAGCCCTCAAGGCAGCCTGAGGCTACACAGGAGGGCAGGAGGAGGGTATACATGGAGATGTATATAAGGGCCTGGCTAAAGGGAGTTGAACCTTCCAATGCGAACAGACTTATTTCCCTTCTAGAACCATGGTATTTAGGGGTTGTTTCTCCCATCCCTTCTCTTTCTCTGAGGGTCAGCCAGACTCTTCCTGGTCATCCCTGGAGCACTCTAAGATTACTCTGAAGTAGGAAGATCAAGGAGCGGGGCTTAGCAGGCAGTAGAACAACTCTGCAGCCAGCTGCTCCTAACCCTGTGTTCTTGTTGGCCACACTTCTGCCTCAGCCAAGGCCTTGTCTGGTTTTAGGTTCTGTCTCTGCCCAAAGTCTTGGGCTGAGGCTGGGCTTCTGCTCCTTTGATGGGGGTGCAGGAGGGGTGCTGATCTCATCTTTGAAGGGGATTAGTCATCACCGAGACAGGGACAGAGCTGGGGTGGGGGCAGGATAAAGCCTGATTCTATGTAAATGAGTCATCTTCCCTGAGAGCTCCAGAGGGCCTGCATTTGACAGCGGCTCCCCAGGAGAGGTTGTGGAGCGGGAGGCAGGAGTAGTTACCGGCTTTTAATAACTCAGTTTGTTGAATGATTTCTGGTGAAGAGAGAAGAGTTTAATCCCAGAGAGAGGCACAGAGTGGGGGTTGAGAGCAGCCCCAGCAGGAAATCTATGCCAGGGCACAGAGCTCCAGGGAACTGCTTTTTGCTCACAGCTTAACAAAACCTTTCTCATGTTGAAAAGCGCTGGCCTAGCTAGAGGCTGGACTGTGGCTCAGAGGTAAGGAGCTCGCTGTGTGTGTGTACAAGTACAAGGTCTTGCATGACATCTTCATCACCAACAGAGAGAAAACACTGACCTGCACCATGGAATTCAGTCCCATTTCTCAGCTTCCCTGAACCCTCAGGCTCCCCAGCCCTCAGCCTCCCTACCATTAGACAAAGAACATCATCTCCCGGGTCCCAAAAGGCAGGCCAGGCAAGCCTGCCTAGGATGATGTGAGGCAGTATTTTTGTCCTGTGGCTGGCTCGCTCCTGCCGCTGTATCCAGTCATCAGACACTAGAGTGAGACAGACACCCACCCCTGCACTCACAGGCAAGGCCTAAGTCAGACATCCCTGCTTTTCAAATTGGCCCAAGCACAAACAGCAACTAACATGGAACACAAGGTCTCAGTCTCAGCTTTCCCACCAACATCTACCTGTCTGTCTGTCTGTCTGTCTGTCTGTCTATCTATCTATTATCTATCTAATCTATCTATCCATCATCTATCTATCTATCTATTATCTATCACCTACCTATCATCTATCTATCATTTATCTATCTACCTATCACTTTTCATCTACCTATCATCTATCTATCATCAATCTACCTATCATCTACCTATCATCTATCTATCTATCTATCTATCTATCTATCTATCTACCTATTATCTATCTGTCATCTACCTGTCATCTATCTATCCATCATCTATCTATCTATCTATCTATCATCTACCTATCATCTACCTATCATCTCTCTACCTATCTAGGTATCATCTCTCTACCTATCTTTTGGGCTTGACAAAGCTGGTGCTTACCCCTACATGGACCTCCTACCCAGCAGAGAGCCCAGAGGTGAAGCTGAGGCCCAGTGAAGGGCAAAGATGCGTCCCTGACGAAGCCAGGCTGAGCTTGTTTCCAGAGCCCAGATTCCTATATAATGTTTTAAAGTGCACTTTTCTCACACATCTGCCCTGCAGCACTTAAGCTGTGATGTAGGACCATGTCTGGCCTAAGGTGTTTCTCACAAGGTCCTTCTATCCCTCCCTAGCCCCTGTGGAAACCCCATCCTCCTCCTGTGCTCATAACCACAGTGAAAGATTGGGCACTAGGTTTCTTGGAGGAAAAATCAGAGGATACAGAGAAGTGTTTTGTCCGTGTGGCCTCACTTGTAGAGGGAACAAAACACCAGCTACCGCAGCTCCTGCCCTCTGCAGTCCCTGAAAGGTGCCCAAGCCTTGGGAATGGTGACTTCCTGACTTTCTTTGAGACTTCTGACTTTTTCATTCCTAGAATGCAGAGCTGGGTTGCATTTGTTCATGCAAAGCTACGAGGTGAATAGAAGCCTCTCCCAGCACTCTCCTTTTCTTTTCCCCACAGATTCGCATACTCCAACAGCTGCATGCAGGCACCAGAAGGCTGACCCTACGTGTGCCCCAGACCCTGTGTACAGCTGATGGGAATGGCATGCCTTTCTCAATCCTGGAGTTTGGCTACTACACTCTTGAAATTCCAGTCTTCAAAACTGAGCACAAACACCCTCTCCACCCACTGGGCTTCCCCAGTCACTCCAGCAGGGGCACTTCCTTCAGGAGGCGCTACTGTGGATGCACCTGGAGGCTGGGGTAGTCTGTAGGGGATGCTGCTGTGTCCTTAGATCCAAGCACTGCCACTCTGGGCACAGCCTTCTTTAACTTCCAAACTCTCTCATGTGACCTCTCTTCCCTTGTCTTATCCCAAGTTCTTCCACCTGCGAACATTATCATTTATACCGTGATCTTGAGCCAGTTACTAACCTCAGCATCTTTATCTGCTAGGTGGATTCCATTTATGAGTCTCACACATGGGTATGATAGCAATTCCCACCACAGTCCATCCAATCAAAGGCACTATTCAGTGTGGATACTCTCAACCATGTATGTATCAGGAGGAATTTAAAATACTGCTAAATAACTGCCATTGCTTGTAAGGTGCATGACAGTTTGAGACATGCTAAAATGTAACCATTGGGAAAGGCTGTGAGTTAAAGTCAAGGACACCTGGTGCGTGCCCTGGCGTTAAGGCAGGGATTAAGTAGACTGCTATGCAGTAGCCCTTGGCACAGTGCCTGGGGTTGTGAGGGCTCAGTTGATGCCTGGAGTCCTTTGCCTTCTTCAGATCCAGCCTTCTGTGAGCTCTTCTGTCAGTAACCTTCCTCAACCCTCCTTAGCCCTCCCTCTCTCACATGGTTCAGGCTTACCAAGATAGCTGGTTGTCCACCCTGGAGAGCGACATAGAGCAGGCTGACAAGTTACAGTCCTGAAGTGCCAGGTCTGCGGCTTGTCGCCTGGGAAGTCTCTGATCCTGTCTTTCTCAACTGACAAGACTTCATCCATGGAGCACGGCTGAGAACCTCTTTCCTCTCTCCTTTTCCTTAAGTTTATTTATTTTTATCTCGTGCATGTTGATGCTCTGCATCTGCGTGTATAATGTATCTAGCTCCAGATCCCCTAGAGTTAGACACGTTATATAATTGTGAGCTGCCATGTGGTTACTGGGAATATAACCTGGGTCCTCTGGAAGAGCAACCGTGTTCTTGACCACTGAGCCAATTCCTCCAGCTCCTCTCCTCTCCTCTCCTCTCCTCTCCTCTCCTCTCCTCTCCTCTCCTCTCCTCTCCTCTCCTCTCCTCTCCTCTCCTCTCCTCTCCTCTCCTCTCCTCTCCTCTCTTATAGATCCAGGTCAGGCTGCGTTCCATCCACAGTGCAGCCCCCCACTTCACAGCTCAGCCCACATCTCCTTCTCTTCTGCTTCCAGACAAAGAGACTCAGCTGAGCCCATCCTTCGTGAGTCCTGGAATTCTTGAGTACCTGGAATTCTTGATTATTGAATTAAAATTGATTTTAAGCAATTCAAATTTATCAGGGTATGGTGATGCATGCCTGTAATCCCAGCCCTGAAACAGGGGAATTGCAGAAAGTTTGAGGCAAGCCTGGGTCACGGAGCAAGATTGTCTCAAAACTGTGTCAAATGGGATGGTATTGTTCAGAAAGGCTTCCTAGGGAAGTGTCATCCAAACAGGTGAGACTAGCAAATAAAAATGCAAGTCCTACAATTCCAGTTCTAATTCACATAGGGAACTGCCTTTTGGTAAAAAATATGCCTGCAATGGAAATTCTAATTAACTATCTACAGCTGGACAGAGTCCAGTTAAGAAATCCTCCAAGATACCTACTGCCATATTTAACTTAAATTTAGCATCATAATGACTTCAGCTGTTGTATAGCAGATTCATATGGAGATAGATACTTGTTAACATGCACTGATAAACCCCCTGGAATGGGCCGCGTCCTGGAATCTGCACTGTAATGGTACAAGCAGCTGCTTGTAACACCCTGATGGTTAGTTAAATCACCCTGGAGAAATTCTTAGTGGCATTTTTAGTCTCAAGAGACTGCCAGGTTGAACTATAAATTAGACCCCTTGCCCCAGAGTCAACAGTACGGCACCTCCTGGCAGAAGGTCCCAGAGGGTAAAGGGCCAGGTCTCCCATGGCCTGCCCAGTGCTACACAGGTCCCAGGGCAGTACAGCCTCTGACACATGGGTCCAGCGAGCACCTGTACTTCCACATTAACGTCCTTGCCTGTGTTTCAGGCAGGGGCGGGGGTGAGGGTAGTTTCGCCTCTTCACAGAGTGGCTGGATAGGAAGAGAGTGTCAGTGTCTGGTGTGTCACACAGAGATTGTCACCCAGGGGTACATGATGCCCATTAGCAGTGTCTGCCCTGTCTTAATCCCAGGCTTCTCAAACTAAACTCAGGGACCCTGTCAGCAGGATGGCATTTGTGAGGGTGGCAGCCTCGCAGTTCCATCAGGGTGACATGCTGAAGCCCTGGGTGCCTGCTCTTGCAGACTGGGATGGCAAATCGTGCGACATCAACAACACAGCGGGCCTGGTGTGAACCTGGGGACTAGCTCACCTCTTCAGGGCATGACAGGTCAGGGGGAGACTCTGCGCCAGGGGGCTTTGAGGTCCTCCAGACTCAGTCTGGATGCACGTGAGCTGCCTGGGTTTGAGGGCACTGCTTCTCTACTGAGGAAGCAATATCTAGGCTATCTCCTCAGCCTCTCCCCATGCCCAGAGCCCTGAGTGTTAATGGGGAAGAGAATGGATCGTTCCCCGCCCTGTCTACTGAGCTGAACTAACTATGGCTTATAAGAAAGTAAGGGAGAGAAGTGAACCTAGTGAACAAGACCAAAAAAAGAGAGATGCTCACTGACTGTCCAGTGATTAGCCAGCGGCCCTCCAAACCTACTGTCACATATGTACAGAGAGTGTCATTCCAGGCTTACAGTCATTGCCCTCCCAAGTAGTTGTGCTGAGTACAAACTGAGCGAGGGCCACAGAAGACCCCAGTGTAGGTTCTGGCCCTGCTATATGTAGCAACAAGAGGAACCAGCTATGCACAAGTATGCGGGTATTAAAAGCCACTTATCTGGTCTTGGTCATCTTGCTGGGGCCCTTGGGAGGTTTGGCTATCCAAAATAGAAGTCAGATCCATACCTCAAATCCAAGTGCTAAAGGGGGGGGGGTCTCAGTGGAAGCCAGGACATGGGATAGGGGTTGGGGATGGGGGTTAGGTATCTGCCCCACACTGGAGGATGGAAGAGAGACAGCCTTGGTCATATGGAGCAAGGTTGGCCTATGGAGACCCCAAGGGACAGATAAGTAACCTGACTATGGTTATCCAGAAGCTGCAGACATCTCCTATGCTGTGCCCAAGCCCTGGGTCAGGTCTTACCTAAATGACCAGCTTGTGTCACCTGTGAACAGAGGAAGAGCGGTGGCACCTCTGCATGTCCAGGCGAAGACGGTAGCCACAATGCAGGAGAGCGACAAAGACTCCTAGCAACGGAGTCGTGACACTTAGGGCTGATATTCTTCTCCATGCTTCCCCTCTCCCCAGATTGGGGGGGAGGGACGCTGGCAACTGCTTCCCTGCCTCTTTATAGGCTGTAGACACACTGTGAGCTGGCACACACTGGGCTGGCACAGTGTGCAGAGCAAATGTAGTGGAGCTGGTATGTTGAATGTACCCACGCAGAGAGCGGGTTCGTTTCCTTCTATCGTCGTCTTTAAGAACTTCCTTTTGCAGCCTTAACAGCATTTTCCACAGACGCCGGTGTTCCCTGTAGCCCTCCCTTTTGGTTTGCCTTTGAGCACCAGTTCTGAGATTGAGAAATCACCCTCAGGTACCGAGTCTGACCTTCTAATTCACCTCCCGCCAAAGCTTAGCCACGGTAGCACTGAAATCTTGTCTTATGTCACTAGGCTCTTAACATCCTCTTTTGGCTCTTGCTGGTGGGGCTGCACTGACCACTCTAAGAGCAGGTGTGCCCTTTCTTAGAGGCCTGGGTTCAAGTCCTTAGAACCAACCAACCAGACAATACTCATGGCCAAAGAACAAAACGGAGCGAGAAAGGGTTCCATAACGCGCTTGCAAGGACATGACCACCCTGGTTTGAAGATCCATGCAAAGGTCCCACAACCTCCTAATAGTGCCCAGGGATCAAGCCTTTGACTAATGGGAATTTAGGGGATATTCAGGATTCCAACACAGCCTCAAACCCTGAGGACACTGTCAATCCACTCCAACATCCATAAGACTTCCTGCAGCCCCAGCCCACAACCAGACAGGAGGAAGGACACACCCAACTAGGAAGAGAGCAGCCTGTTTGTCATCTGAAGTCCAAGGTTCTCTTGACAGCTCCTCATAACCCCTAGGGGTAGCAGAAGGCACCTGCACACAGTGAGTACCTCAAATCTGTCTCCCATCAATATCCAGGATCATCTCTAGCCTTCAGATACCTGGAGGTGTGCAGGGGGTGGGTGAGGGTGTCCTAGTCTTTAAACTTGTTTTTACCTATTTAATAAGCCCAGCATGATCTGTCTTGCTGTCTTGGGGTCACACACCTATGATCCCAGCAGAGATAGAATATGGGATCTAGAGTCCAAGGTCCCCATTAGTTAAACAGTAAATCTAAAGCCATCCTAGGCTACATGAGACCCTCTTGCAAAGAACCATACCACCACCAACAGCAGCAACAACACCAGCAGCAGCAGCATCCCTGCCCCACCCCCCACCCCCCCCACCCCCACCACCCCCCCCCCCCCGCAAAGAGGAAGAATGAGGAATTATTTCTCAGACTTGAAACTTTAGCTGAAAGACAGAAAGAACAGAAAAATCCAATTCAGCATTCTCTTAACAAGACTAAGCTCAGTTTTCCTGGCTTAAGATTTTCCATTTCTTTAGCAATCTAACAAAGGAATTCCTCTGCCCGCCCGCCCGCCTGCCCGTTTTGTTTCCCTGCTTAAGCAGGAGCAGTGTGCTATGACAAGTGGAGGTAGCAGTCTATTTTCTAACAAGCTGCAGGCCAGGCTCTCGCTGCCTATCCTCGCTCACCAGCACAGCAAGGGACAAGGGAGGAGACAGAATTAGGGTCTCTTGGGTGGGCATGGAGCTCAGTGGTAGAGCACTGGCCAGCCTTGTCCCATTGCTAATCATCTCCAGCTGTGACAAAATAAAATAAAGTATCCCATTGATTTTCTCCTAAGCTCTAGAAAAACAGTCCTCAAGTTAAATAGTAACTTACAACCAAAGGAGATTCAAGTCTTCCACTTGTAACACTCTAAAGCTCAAGAATATTTTTTTTAAACACAGGAGTGTGAGAAAGACAGACTATTCACAGTTTAACACATCTGACACAGCTAGCATTTGGGTGCCATTTTGAGGACCCCTGCATGTAAGTCCCAATCTTCTGCACCCTGTCCCCAAGAAAACCCCAACTCTTATAATTTGATCAGCAAAGCAAGCATCCCTTTATTTAAAAAAAAAAGTATTATATTACTGAAGTAGGCTATTTCCTTTTGCATACGGCCTCTTTTGTTCATAATACTGTAAATATCTATGGCTCATGCTCTTTTTCTCAGTGTGTGAGGTTCCCTTGTAATGAGAATACCATGGTCTAGGTGTGTTGCTGGACTGGCTTATATGAGTGGTAGGCATTTGAGTATAGTCGCCCAAGACTTTGAATGCCAGAGGTTTTAACTCCTCCTGAAGCCAGAGTCACAGGTGGTTGTAAGTCCCCTGGTTGCTCTAAGTGTTTCTGCTTGAATGGAAGAGTATCCCGGGACTCAGAAGCCCAGGATCCAAACAGCTTTGAGGTGGGACAGTGTCCCAGTGGAAGGGCATCCTAAGACAGGAGAGCACAGGACGCACACAGCTCTGAGAAGCCTCCTCAGCAGAGACCCTGCAGCCCCCAGGGAGGAGGCTCTCAGGAGCTTCAGCCCCACTTCACTTCCTCCCTTCTCTCCAGTGCTTCTTGGCTTCTTCAGCAAGAAGAAGGCAGCAAATCTCATAAGAGAGATTTACTGAAGGGTCCAGGATGTAGAGGGACAAATCCAGGGGTGGCTGCCTCTGCTCCCTGGAGTGGACAAAGGGCAGAGCTTATATAGGATTTTTTTTAGGGGTTGGGCTTTTTAGGGCAGAGATTTCCAGATTGAGGATTAGTTAAAGTTCAAGTCCTGAGCTTGGGGAGCTCAGGGATTGGTGGCTTCAAGGGTTAGTAGGTTCTCCTGCTCGGGGATTGGTGGGTTTTCCTGCTCGGGGATTGGTGGGTTCTCCTGCTCAGGGATTGGTGGATTCTCCTGCTCAGGGATTGGTGGGTTTTCCTGCTCGGGGATTGGTGGGTTTTCCTGCTCAGGGATTGGTGAGCTCTCCTGCTCGGGGATTGGTGGGTTCTCCTGCTCGGGGATTGGTGGGTTCTCCTGCTCAGGGATTGGTGGGTTCTCCTGCTCGGGGATTGGTGGGTTTTCCTGCTTGGGAATTGGTGGGTTCTCCTGCTCAGGGATTGGTGGGTTCTCCTGCTCGGGGATTGGTGGGTTCTCCTGCTCGGGGATTGGTGGGTTCTCCTGCTCGGGGATTGGTAGGTTCTCCTGCTCAGGGATTGGTGGGTTTTCCTGCTCAGGGATTGGTGGGCTCTCCTGCTCGGGGATTGGTGGGCTCTCCTGCTCGGGGATTGGTGGGTTCTCCTGCTCGGGGATTGGTGGGTTCTCCTGCTCAGGGATTGGTGGGTTCTCCTGCTCGGGGATTGGTGGGTTTTCCTGCTTGGGAATTGGTGGGTTCTCCTGCTCAGGGATTGGTGGGTTCTCCTGCTCGGGGATTGGTGGGTTCTCCTGCTCGGGGATTGGTGGGTTTTCCTGCTCAGGGATTGGTGGGCTCTCCTGCTCGGGGATTGGTGGGCTCTCCTGCTCAGGGATTGGTGGGTTCTCCTGCTCGGGGATTGGTGGGTTCTCCTGCTCAGGGATTGGTGGATTCTCCTGCTCAGGGATTGGTGGGTTTTCCTGCTCAGGGATTGGTGGGTTTTCCTGCTCGGGGATTGGTGGGTTCTCCTGCTCAGGGATTGGTAAATTCTCCTGCTCAGGGATTGGTGGGTTCTCTGCTCAAGGATTGATGGCTTTTTTCCTCCCACCTTCTTTTTCCCTGCATTGGGCCCATGGATGAGGGTGGGAAGTCCTTCCCGGATGCAGCCTGCTTTGGCTGAGGCACCATCTCTGTGGAGCTGCTAGGGAGGCTGGAGAGGAGGTGCTGCCAGTGTGGACAGCTCCTGTGGGGCAGCTCCTGCCATGGTATTTCACGAAAGTCCTGAGTCATGAAATGAGCATGCACAGCTCCTGTGATGTCTGCAGACTAAGGAGGTGTCGTGGTGCCACCATTCTACAGGAGCCTCCATTTTAACAGGTGCCACCATGGTAGCAGCTCCGGTGGGGGGCATCTTACAGCAGCCATAGGCTGCAGCTTAGAAGGAGGGGCTGCTCCCCCATTTAGGGGCTACAGGTACTCAGATAGGAACTGCTGCAAAAGCAGTATGTGCTTCTCCAGCCTCCAATCTAGGACTTTCTAAATTTGTTTGCTTTGTGAGACAGGGTCTCCTATATCCTAGGCTGGCTTCCATCTTACTATGTAGCCAAAGATGATTTTGAACTTCTAGTCCTCCTGCCTCTACCTCCTAAATGCTGGGATTACAAGCGTTCATCATCATGCCTGCTCTCTAACCCCCCCCCCCTACTCCAATCCACAAACAGTGTCGATTTCTTCGTGAGCCCAGGGACTTGAGTTTGGCTTTAGAGTATTGTAAAATCCTTCTTACAAATTTCTGGGCAAACCACTAACATTTTCTTTGTTATGTTACTGTTACTTGCTTCTTTTAAAATTCTTTTGTGGCCAAATGTGGAACGCAAAGAATAACCCATCTTTCTCAATGAGCAATATCATACAATTTTCCCTGAACTTCAGTCAGTAAGTATAAGATGAACAGGCAACTTGGGCACTTCCTCCAGGGAATCAAGAACGTGATTAGCATCTACGCCCAAGGAATGTGCTCTTCAAGTGGTAGGTGTATGCGCTCTGGAATATTTAAGGAGATAATAAGCCAAATGGGACAAAGTATCCTTGACTTCTTCCTAGAGCTGGGCCTGCTGCACAGCAGCGGTCACGCACGGGTTGTCCTTTTCTTTTGGGTGTGAAGGGAGTGGTGTGCCTCTGAAGGTCTGCTCCCGTGGATGCGGAGATGTCTGATGATGCTCAGACAGCTCAGACTCTAAGCACCAAGAAAGTCATGAGAGCTTTCTCCCCACCCACAACCCGTGGCAGCCGGCTTTCTGTGGGAGTCCATTAACAAACCCTTCAGGGCCTGGCTTTCAACAAGTCAACAGGTTACCTCTTTATTAAAGGCTTCAAAGCACTAAGCAGCTTCCTGAGCAAGAGAGAGACCTTCCAGGACAAAACTCTAACCACATACTGGCACCACAGGGCCCAGCTACACCAAACATGGTGGTCCTGGAGGGGGACCTGAAGTCCAGTGGCAAATGTTCAGATTTGCACTCTAAAGGCAGGAGGGGAACTGGTCCCCAAATGATCCTTGTGTGGGGTTTGTAAGTGAACCAGAGCTAACAGGCAATTCTCTCTCACTGGGCTCAGAGTAAACAATCCTAATTACAAGATGTTCTTCTGGAAGCCCAGCCCAACAAGCCTGTCTGCGCGACAGAGTCCAGAGGAAATTCAGTTAGGGGAACGGATGTCATTCACTGGTTTTGTGGGCAGCTCAGAGGTTTGCATCTGCGCACCTGATGCTGCTCAGTGCATCCTATTGGTCCCGTCCAGTGCATATCCGCCCTACCTGAGTAGTTTAAATACCCCTAAGGCATAGGGCAGAACTCCATCTTGTTGGGACTCATCATGATCAAGAGCCACCAAAAGAGGGAACCGTCTAAGTACTGTCCCGCCCCCACCTGACTTAAGTCGGTCAGCAAATAAGTTAATTCCGCATCTGCATTCGCCTGCCACACCACATGCGACCACCAGCCCTCGCTGACCCTGGCTGTTATCTCCGCAGGTTTCGGCATGACAACACCAGCCACAGTGGGCGGGAAGGCCTTCCTCATCGCCTACGGACTGTTCGGCTGCGCGGGGACCATCTTGTTCTTCAACCTCTTTCTAGAGCGCATCATCTCGCTGCTGGCCTTCATCATGCGCGCCTGCCGGGAGCGCCAGCTGCGCCGCAGTGGCCTGCTGCCCGCCACCTTCCGCCGCGGCTCGGCGCTGTCGGAGGCCGACAGCCTGGCGGGCTGGAAGCCCTCGGTGTACCACGTGCTGCTCATCCTGGGCCTGTTCGCCGTGCTGCTGGCCTGTTGCGCCTCGGCCATGTACACCAGCGTGGAAGGCTGGGACTACGTGGACTCGCTCTACTTCTGCTTCGTCACCTTCAGCACCATCGGCTTCGGGGACCTGGTGAGCAGCCAACACGCCGCCTACCGGAACCAGGGGCTCTACCGCCTGGGCAACTTCCTCTTCATCCTGCTCGGGGTGTGCTGCATCTACTCGCTCTTCAACGTCATCTCCATCCTCATCAAGCAGGTGCTCAACTGGATGCTGCGCAAGCTGAGCTGCCGCTGCTGCACGCGCTGCTGCCCGGCTCCCGGCGCGCCCCTAGCCCGGCGCAACGCCATCACCCCGGGCTCCCGGCTGCGCCGTCGCCTGGCCGCGCTGGGTGCCGACCCCGCGACTCGCGACAGCGATGCGGAGGGCCGCCGCCTGTCGGGCGAGCTCATCTCTATGCGCGACCTCACGGCGTCCAACAAGGTGTCGCTGGCGCTGCTGCAGAAGCAGCTGTCCGAGACGGCCAACGGCTACCCGCGCAGCGTGTGCGTCAACACGCGACAGAACGGCTTCTCGGGCGGCGTGGGCGCGCTGGGCATCATGAACAACCGGCTGGCAGAGACCAGCGCCTCCAGGTAGAGCGGCCGCCCGCCCCCAGCGTCGCGGACCCGGCCCGGGCTGCGCGCCGCCGGGCGGGTTTGCTTCACTTCTCTCCGAGATGGCGCTTTCTTAATCTTTATCCAATAAAAACGAAACCAAAAAAAAAAAACAACCACCAAAACAAACATGTTTTCTAAAGAAATACTATTGGGCCAGGCCTGACGTTATCAAGGGCAAGTTTTAGATGAGACTGATTTTTTTTTATTATTTTTTGAGTCCCCTCTTGGAGAATCGTGGCCCCCAACAAATTTCCCCTCCAGGAGGAGAAAAAGTGGCACCCCAAATTCCCCGCTCCGCGCCAGTGCATACTGCAGCAAAGAAAGTGAGTGCATCCCTGGCTTTCGCAGACAGGCACTAAACCCTTCCCCATGCATATAAGCAGCTGGCAACCCCAAAGCATATGGTGCCGCCTTTCATGGCTCTGAATTACCTCCTCAGCCTTTAGAATACTGGCTCAGCCTAGCAGCTTGCTTCTGGTCGTCAGAAGTGATATAGTCACAGTTTTGACAGGTGGGGGTAGGGTGAGCCATATGTTGCCTCCCTGTGTATATATATAGAACAGCCACTACACACAGGGAATGCTGTAGTATTATGCAATTAGAGGAAACACAGCACCCACCCGCGATCGGCAGCATACCCCACCCCCACCCCCACACATACTTGAACATTGCAAATGGTGAGGGGCTTAGCTGGCCTTTCTCAGACCGAGGCTAGTCCACTCCATAAGTTCTACTTGCAGAAGCCCAGGGGGACCTGCAGGGAGGGGCTCTCTGACTGAGAGACTTGCTCTGCTTCAGCGTGTTCTCTGATGTGAGCCCTCAACCTTCTCTTCATTCACAAGCTTAGTGCACACGCAGGGCGGCTTTCTATAACTAACAGAGACCAGCTGTCTCCTCTTAGAGAAGACTTTGTTACTGTTGTCCTCTTAACTACCATTGACCAGCTCAATTCTTCCCCTTTCTAAGGAGCCCAGAGGTGCAGAGCACAGTCCCTCCCTCCCCCCATCCACCTCTTCTTTGATTAGGGGCTCTACCCTCTACTCCCAAGGGGTCTACAGCACCAGAAACCCAAAGCAGCCATATTACAAATGTCAGGCCATTTAAGCTCCCATGCCCACCACATAGTGTTTGAGATCATGTTCTAAGTCATGTGTGGTCCTCAAATAACCAGGTGGGTTGTTTACTGCATTGAATTCTACACCAAAGGTGGAGGAGGCAGGAGGGAGGGAGCTGCCAGAACCCAGAGGAGTCATAGAATGGAAGGGATGCTCTCTGAACGGTCCTCAGGCCAAGGGACAGAACCTCCCAGACTCGTCCTCTGCAGAGGGACATCCAAATGCCCAAGGCTTCATTGAAATGGCAGAGTTTGGAGCTGTGAAGGAGGACCACTTCTGCCCTTTGTCTCATCTAAAGAAATGTGAACATGGAAGGAAAGTAGTGTTGGTGTTTATAAGCACACAGTGTGGCCCCTGTGCACCACTTCTGATAGGAATTCCAGCAAAAGTGTCACCTCAATATCATCCTTCTCCTTGGCAATGTGCCTGTGTGTGTGTGTGTGTGTGTGTGTGTGTGTGTGTACACCATTAAGAACCATGCTTGAATGTCAAACTCTTCTTTCCCCTTCCAGTTCAGATAGGAAGGAAAAGAACTAACCCAGGTCACAGGGACTTGGTTTGAGTAATTTCCAACCTGCTCTACAGTTGGCCTTTAAACACAGGCTCTCATCTGATGGGACACCGGTGAAGTAGGGCTGGCAGAAGACAGATTAAGTCTTGCTAAATCTTCAAGGGGTAGCACCCTTCCAGAAGCCATGCTTCCAGGATCCACTGTGACTGTCCATCAGGGCTAGCTCATGAACTTGCATCTGAATGATGGCTTTGGTCCCAGAATATTCTTTATCCAGTCTAGGCCTTCTGACAGGACCTGGAAGTAAAGCATCGGGCTTATCCATTTAAAAGAGGAACAGATTAAAAAACATCCAATTAGAGATGTCACCTAGGCAACGGAAATAACTTGAGGAGCTGAGCCATTCAGAGGGGGGGAAGCAGAGATCCCATGGCAGAGGCAAAATAGCAGTTTGCCCACAGGGAGGGAGCTCTGGCACAGTAGGACCAAGTTAGCACAGCTAGACGGACCTACTAAGACATCCAGGCCACCATACTGATGAACAAACACGTAGCTCTGTGCAGTCCTTCTTGGGAGATGGGGAGCCACCTCCAGGAGCCTCCTCCAGGGAAGAAGAATGCCAAGCGTCTGTCCCTTGGCAGCATCCTCTGTCACCATGCTTCTTAGGCTCTCTATGTTGCTAACGTTGCAGGGCCTAGCTGTTTCCCATTCCCTCCCTATGCTTTGGCTTTGGAAGAAGGCAAGTGGCTGCAGTTAGAGCAAGCCTCTAAAGGAAATAGACGCATGGTGTGAGGGGGCAGGGAAAGGAAGCCCCTTTCTCCTTCCTTCTCGTGACTTCCCAGAGAAATCTGTCCTCCACCAAGTACAATACATAGTATCTCAGGATCCAGTGACACCTGTACATCTTGGTCCCTGTCCCTCTGGTCCCCACCACATAACACCAGTCTCAGTCCCACTATGTGGTATGACATACCGTCATTCTCCCCTGTCCAAACCAAAGGATTCAGTTCCCCAGTTGCCCGGAGGCTGCTGAGCTCTTGAAAAGCTGGGGCTTCCGGGTCAGGGGACTTGATGGACCAATAGAGTTATGTGGTATGGCTTCCCGTTTAAGGGAAAGCTAAGAAGAAAAGGCTCTCCTATCACTTTGGGAACAGCGACATCGATCAGGACCCCTTTACTAAGAAGGTCTCCACATCCTTAGATGGTAACACCTCTTCCATGATCATGGGTGTCTCTAGAATGACCCATGGCTGGCAGCTCACCAATGCTCTCAGCTCCTGTGGGCTGCGGCTCACCTGCCTGACCTCAGGTCCACACACACACACACACACACACAGTGTTCTAGTGCATAGTAGGCTTCTATACTGACAGTGTGACTCCCATAATCCTTTGTCTTCTGGTTGTGGCCACACAGAACACAGAAGCCAGGGGCTGGGCATCAAGCCTTCTTAGAGTTAATCAGGTCAGTAAAGAAGCCACTGTTGATGCCATCGCCCCACTAAAGCCATGCAGTCAGCCCCTGTGTCTTCCCAGTAAAGCTCAAGGTCCTGGTGGGATGGTCTAAGTGACCAGACAATCTCAGGCCTCCACCCTTGAACAGTGACAGGGAGCCCTAGCCCTTGCGTGTCATGCGTACACACGCACAGCAGCTACAACAAGTCACTAGCCCTTTCCGAGGGACCCTCCCAGGTAAGGCCACTTTGAGAAGAATGGTTTCTTTTTCCTGTTTAATTCTCTCGAGATCTCCTAGGGCTTTGTTCCCCCTCGGTGTTGGGGAGTTTTGTGTGCAGTGTGCATGTGTTTTTGTGTTACACAGAAGCCAGCATCCAGTCTCAAGCCCACCCCTAAGAAATAGATGGTCACCAAGACACCCAGAAGGCACCTCTTCTTACAGGTTTTGGAGTGAGGGTAACTGAGCCCTTATCAATAGAAGTGACACTTCTAGAGGGGACCGAGTCAGCCAACACCGGGCCTGTGGACCACCTGGGTCTATCTAAATGTAACCTTTTACACTCAGAGGGGTCAAAATAAGCACAATACTCAATAATCAGTGTCTGGGAGGTCCTGCCAGCCAGCAGCTCAGGGCACTTCAGTGTCCAGAAGAGATGCTGGGGCTTTGTCTGTCTATCTCTAGGATTGCTGAATCGCACCACATGACTCTGAAGGCTCCACCAGCAGAGTGGGAAGGGGAAAAGGACCTACTGAAGCCATTCCTGGGCACACATGGTCTCAGCACCACAGGTGTGGGGCCTGGACTCCCGTGACCCCAGAGAAGCCCCAGAACCTATAGGCATCCTGACCTGTGACAGAGCAAAGCCAGTCTCGCTATGTTCTGAGGAGGAGCAATGGCCTTTCTGCAGCAACCCCTCCCAAGACCCTGCTTCCTCCCCGACCCTCCCACCCCCACCCCCCAAGGAAGCCGGCCCTGGCATTACTACTCATTTCTGATGCTGTGTTCTCTGGGGAGTGGTTCGAGCATGCAGGCGAGCCTACAGCACTTGAAAACAACACTTTTCTCCTTCCGAGCAGCACTTTGCTCTGAGAGCACTAAAGGGTATTTAAATTAACGATGAATAAAAAGTAGCCTGCCACCCTTTGGGCTGTTTTGCTTTCTGTCTGGTCAGAGCTCCTCCTCCTGTTGCCCTGCTCACACTGCCTCTCCAGGCCCTTTCAGACTTGTGACTGCCAATGGGGATTGTTCTACAAATCCACAGAGCTACCCCGAGCCAGGCTGGGCTAGGTTGGTAGAGTCAGTGCAAGCATTGAACCATGACCATGTTCTCAAACCTGGTTGTCCACACGACCCTCCAAAGTGATCTTGAAAAGATGCTGGGGCCAGACCCTACCCAGGAGGGACACTGGGCAGGCATTAGTACTGTTGTAAGGAGTACAGGTGATTGTAGAGCCTGCACTACAGACACAGCAAGCGCATGGTGGAGATGCTCCACTCTGATCAGAGCTCTGGATGCTGGATCTAGATCTACAGACACGGAACTGACGCTGCTCCTTGCTCTCCTCATCTTTCAAATGGGTTCATGACTCCACATCCCAGTTAGGAGTAAGCAGAAGTAAGAAGTACAAAGTGTGCAGAGATGCAAGGTGTCCCCAACCTGAGAGGCATCATGAGGACATGGGGGCCCCTTATGTCCCCAGGGAGATGGGTTCTTTCTAGTGCTTTCTTTAGCAGGGCGCTCCTTTACAGCTCCAGCATCACAGAGCCACTGAGACGTCCTTCCTCCTCTGCGTGCCCCTCCTAGAGGTGCAGGATTATGGAGGAGTCTTTGGAGGGGGACAACAGAGCCTCTCTCAGGATCTAGGGCCCCAGAAATCCAATAGCCACCAAAGCCACCCCAAGATATCAGGTACTTGTTTGAAAAATTTGAAGAGTGGGATTCACAGACCACAGAAGGTATTAGAGAGATGGTTGTTATAGACCAATAGGCAAACACTTACAAGATGAAAAGAAAGAGAACAGAGGTCCTCTGTAGCAGGGAGGGTACCAGGAAATAGGGTACCACTAGGCCTGGCTACCTTGGAGTTAATAATGTTGGGGAAAGGGAGAGGGGGAAGGCAAACTGGTCAGCCCAGTTCCCATGGCACGTGTCTAGAACTTTCAGTTAGATTGTCATTATTATTTCCAGGAGATGGGTATTTTTTCAGGGAAATCGAGATAAGGAACACACACACACACTCACACACACACACACTCACACACACTTACACACACTCACACACATACACCCACTTACACACACTCACACACACTTATACACACACTCACACACACATACACACATTCACACACACTTATACACACTCACACACACTCACACACACGTATACACACTCACACGCACACACACACGCACACACACACACTACCCTCCCATTGCCCAGCCTCTGACCATACCAAAACCAGAGACATTTGAGCTTAAACATTTCTGGCATCTCTGAGCTCTAGCCAGGGTGAAACTGCCAACAGGCCTGACATTTCCTGCTTTTAGCCAAGAAAGAAACCAGTTACTTTTCTTTGGGGTCTTTTTTACCCTAAACTTCCTTTATCATCTTCCATGCATCCTAATCCATGGCCACACCCACCCTTGCTCCACCCACCTCTCCTGGCCCCACCCGCCAAAGTCTACAAACTCTCCAGCATCCTAAACTCTTCCCCCTGCTGACGGCAACGAACCAAATGTACCAGCCTCTCTCTTCTCCCGTCTACACCAGGGACTTCCATGACATTACAGGATAAAATGGAACAAAAAGTTTAATCAGGGATGGAGACATGATTAGAGGTTCAGAGCAGTTGCAGAGGACCAAGATTGGATCCCAGCTCCTTGGAATCCCAGTTGCTTACAGTTGGCTGTAACTCCAGTTCCAGGGACCAACGCCCTCTTCTGGTCTCCTTGAGCACTGCATACACATGATAAGAATAGGCAGGCATGCAGGCAAAACACTCACACACATAAAATAAAAACAAAGAACTCTCATCAAACCACTGACTCCATACCAGTTTTTTTGTTTGTTTGTTTGTTTGTTTGTTTTTTTTTTTTTGGTTTTTCGAGACAGGGTTTCTCTGTATAGCCCTGGCTGTCCTGGAACTCACTCTGTAGACCAGGCTGGCCTCGAACTCAGAAATCCGCCTGCCTCTGCCTCCCAAGTGCTGGGATTAAAGGCGTGCGCCACCACGCCTGGCCCCCCATACCAGTTTTTGCCTTTTGTTTTAATGCTAGAGAAAGCTGCTCAATTGGTTCACCATCTGTGGAGTCACACTCCCTCCTGCTTAAAGCACCCTGACCAGTAGCATTTCTGGGAAGTTGGTTTCTAACAGCCTTGTGTCCAACTAAGACCATTAGCTAGGCTAAAATTCTGGACACGCCTGGGCTTCAGTCACCCACCAGCTCTGTGTTTGATGAGGGTCTCCAGCTGTGGCCCAACTGTGTGGAACATACATCTCTTCATTGAATGATTCAGGTGACCTTTCGCTGCTTTTCAGGTCCTAAGACCTTGTGATTCCTGAATGACATTTTAGGAGTCCAACGGCGAATGCCTAGGTGGAATCGCTCACCCTGCCTCCTCTGTGGTCGGTCACCTCTCTATGAAGATATCTGTGTTCCTAATGAGTATCAAAGAAAAGGGAACTTAACTTAGCATGCAGCAGGCCAGACTGCTGGACAAGAGACTTATAGATTTATCATAATTACAAAAATCAATGGTCCTTCCCCCTCCAGTTTGTCCTGGGCCACAGAAGTTAAGGGCTTCTCTAGTTTGGGGTTCTTGAATCAGAGGGTGAAGAAAAAGAATGACAAGACATGTTAGCGCTGCAGACCCTGGACTCCAGGCTCTGGCATGTCAGCATAGGCGGGGAGGGTCTGTAGCTACAGTCACTTGTGGATGCTGGGACCACTGAAAACTTGTGGTCACTCCGATGCTGCAGAGAAAGCTTTCACACTGAGCCCACAGGAAGAGGAGGCTGCAGGGAGCCTACTGGTGACTCATGGGCAGAGGTAGCGGCTCTTGAAGACGAACAGAGGCAGGCTCTTTCCAGAAAGGAGCATATAGTTCGTGCCTCAGGTCTGGGGTGACAGAACAAAGATGTGACTGAGGGTCAGATCATGAAAGGCTTCGTAAGCCAAAGCAGTTTCAGCTCATCCTGTAGAATGTCAAGGGAAGAAAAGTCTGTGGAAGTGAGGGAGGGCTTGGCCGACAGAAGCCATGACTGTGCCTGCTTGTGGGCAGAAGTCTGAGAGAAGGATCAGTGAGGCAGCTCAGGAAGTCGACACGTCAGGTGACAAGCCTGAAGATTCAAGTTCAACCCCACACGGCAGACAGAAAGAATCGGATCCTGCAAGCTGCCCTCTGACCTCCACAAATGTGTCATGGCAAACATGTGCACACACACACCAAATAAACACAATCCTAACAAAAATTGTAAGTCCAAGAGGCCCCAGGCTAAGTAGGTGGCTGGAAGTGGGACCACACGGAAACTGAGAACCCTGGAGGACAAATAGGCTTAGACAGGAAAGACAATGAGCTCCATTAGGGAGATGCTGGGGTTTTCCATTTCTTTCTCTCTTTCTCTCTTTCTTTCTTTCTTTCTTTCTTTCTTTCTTTCTTTCTTTCTTTCTTCTTTCTTTCTTTCTTTCTTTCTTTCTTCCTTCCTTCCTTTCTCTCTCTCTCTTTCTTTCTCTCTCTCTTTTTCTTTCTTTCTTCCTTCCTTCCTTCCTTTTTCTCTCTCTCTCTTTCTTTCTCTCTTTCTTTCTTTCTTTCTTTCTTTCTTCCTTCCTTCCTTCCTTCCTTCCTTCCTTCCTCTCTCTCTCTCTCTCTCTCTCTCTCTCTTTCTTTCTTTCTTCTTTCTTTTTTGAGACAAGGTCTTTATTTGTAATCCTGGCTGTCTTGGAACTCACTATACAGACCAGGCTGGCCTCGAACTCACAGAGATCATCTGTCTGCCTCTGCCTCCAACCACTGAAAGTAATGGTGAATGCCACCACACCTGGCAAGGAGCTAGGTTTAAGGAGTAAGGAAGTGTCCTAGAAAGAGGTTTCCCCTTAGCAAAAGCTAGCCTTGTGGTCTAAGCAAGGCTAGTAATGTGAGGGTTCTCAGCTTTAGGAGACAAATGAAATCATCTCTCCCGTGGTCCTCAGCCTTCTGAACACTGTGACCTTTAGTCCAGGTCCTCGTGCGTGCTGTCCCCCAATTATTCTCATTGCTACTTCATAATTGTAATTTTTGCCGAGGTTATGAAGCACAGTGTAAAATATCTGGTGTACAAGAAATCTGATATTTGACCCCTGTGAAAGGGTTGTCCTGGCGTGTCCCTAAAAGGTCATAGGTTGAGAACTGCTGAGAGCTTCTCATAGCTGCTGAGAGCCCAACAGTGCGGAAAGGGCAAAGAAGAGTATCAGATCCCAACAACTGGGGAGTCGACGGCGGTCACCTCAGCTAGTGATGGGTTCCTGTGAGTCCCTGGGAATGAGGCTTCCATGTCTAAGTTTCATGGGCCACATGTTAGCTAGAGAGCAAACGGTGCTATGCTAACAGAAATCCAAAATCATACTGGCTAACAACAGGTAAGAAGTTTATTTCTCTCCCTGGAAGGGGAGCCAACATGGAGCCCCCAGCACGCTTGTTCCTGACTATTTCTGCACCATCCCCGTGTAGAATGTCCTAAGACGATTGACTTACAATGCGGGCGAGGCGAAGGTTTAGATGTACGCCTCTCTTCAAAGGCATGGCGCTAAGGCAGCAGATCACTTTCACTGTCTACCAGACCAAACTTTGTCAAATGACCTAACATGGTCACAAGACGACCTGAAAACTATTTTTCTTTAAGTTAGCCATGGTCCTGGTGAGAGTGGCTCCAGTTTAGCTGAGGGGACACTCTGTAGCTGCAGTGGGGTCTCTAGGGGCTCATGGTAAAGCTGGGCTTGTAGCTCGTTGTTATTGCTGGTGTGAGTCAGCCCCAATGTCTGTCTTGTCATCACCTCATCCCTCAGCAACTGTGCCCCATCCACAAGCCCATCTGGAAGGAAACTGGCAAGGGATTCTGGGAAATGTAGTTTTTAGACTTCCAAACTTCAGCCAAGCAAAAACAGTTTAGAGGCACCCCAAGCACCATGTTGGGAAGTTCACAAACTCTGGTAACTCTAGAGTCCTGAGATCCAACACCCTCTTCTGGCCTCTGTGGGTACCTGCACACACATACAAACAGTGCATAGAAAGATATACACACACACAAACACCAAAATAAAATCAATCTTTAAAAATAAGGTAAAAGGGTATACCACTGCAGTAGGAGGCCTCAGCCATCATGAAGCAAAGACATCACATTCTTCATTTGGTCAGCCGTTTGCTCTGGAGTCAAGGTCACACTGTTACCCAGGCAGTGTAAACACTTGGACTCAAGGTACCTCAGCCTCCACAGGAAGTACAGAGTAACATGCCCTACTCTAATCCACTCTTGAAAGCATCCTATTTCCTTTTGAGGGACACATTCACAGAGGGCTGTCTGTAGAATCATTAGAAGACGCTTATCCAGACGGCAACAGTCAGTCAGCACCTCTGGCCTGCTGCTGGCTCCATGTGATTGCAACCAGGTCCCTCTTATCAGTCAGTGCTGTGGACTGGACTCAGTGGGTCCCTCAGCCCTCTGGGAATCAGGGTCCCAGTATTCAGGTGGGCAAGGAGTTGGCGGGGTGACAAACAGATGTGAACACAAGGGAGTGTTGATCTGAATGTAATTTCTCAAAGCGAGCATCAGACTTATATTACAGAAGGTGACAAGGACGTTAAGTGATACAATAAGGTCATTCAAGGTACACTGAGGTTACCCGATGCAAAATGACTCTTTACACAAAACAGAGGAATGCATACATACCAGCTAACAGGAACCAGGCAGTGTTTACAACTGGGATAAAAAGCAGCCATACCTAAGGTCAGTTTATTCTTAGAAGCCAGGGGCAAGGGCTTCATGCCCTTGCCATAGTTCCAATTCTAGTCTATTGTATAATCCACTTTCCCCTTAGGCCATTGTAAATTCCTGTGTATGGGAGTGACCCAGCTATTGTTCTAAGTATACTTTGTAGACTAGCCCTGAGATGTCTAGCTCGATTCCAGTAAATTGTAATGCCTGATTTCTTTCACTGTCTCTCTGTCAACACTGGAGGCTTTTCATCTGAATGAGTAACCTTTTTACAAAAAAATCAAAGCCCAAGGTTGGTTCTTGCGCGCGTCCGACTCGACCAGCAAGAACGACACGGCACACAAGTAGGATCCTTCTGCAGCCAAGCTTTAATGCATCTTGAGAGGGAGAGCATAAGCTTACACACGGATGCGAAGACTCTGAGGAACCCAGCCCTGTGCCTTATATAGAATTTTTGTCCCGCCTCTGACGTGGCGCATCCTCACAGGGCCATTTCCAAACGGACAAGATAACGTACTTAACGGATGTATGTCCTCGCGGACAGGGACTATCCAGAGACATGTGCAGTAAGCCTTTTTACTTGTTCAAACACCCAGCTCATGTGCCATCTTGTAATGGCGAATGTGGGAGCGGCTTTCCACATCTCCTCCTTTTGTTTTAATTTTAAGGCCACCCAAGCAATCGAGAGTGAGGGTGGAGGTCAAATTCCCAGTGTGCAAGATAGGTCTTACACAGGGTCCTCCTCTTAGACTCTTCGCCCAGAGGAACCCTGGCCTGACCCTATGTCGTTTTTCCTGGGAGAAGGAAACTTGGACATATAACCTTCGTATAGATGACACACCCTCCTGGAAGAGGTTTTAACAGCCGCTTTGCCCCTTCCACTGCAGTGCTTAGCCTCGCAACTCTCCTTGGGCTGCTGAAGCGCACTCACTCTGTCCCGTGCAATGAGACTAGCCTCGTGGGGTGCAAGAGCTGAGTGGCCAGCGACCTTTTACTATACATACTGGGTCCAAGTTCGGCTCCACACTTCTCTAGAAGGTCCCCATCCAAGCCTCATAAGATATGGTAATAGTATCTTTCTTTCTTTCCTGACAAATCTTGAAATTTTGAATGCCCTGTGAGTATTGGCCACGCTCAACCACCGGGACAATCCTATTCAATCCACCCTGCCTCCCACAATCCCTTTCTTCGTTTTTCCTGTCTTCATTCTGAGGTAATTCCAGGTTTCTGCAGCCTCAAGCAATTTCGCAATCAATGCTGATTATTCTTAATATCCTCTCTCTCATAGGCAGCAATCCTATTTTAGCAACAAATAAAACAGCATCATTTAAAGGCGTTCATACATAGCCATTATCTCAAGCACTTGTACACGTTCCCACAGGAGAGACACCACCTTTTTAAACAGGCAAGATCCTATCATAAGTATCAAAAGAAGCATCACAACTGATCCCACGAGTGTGGAAATCAAAGTTGTCATCCAGGGGGACTGACTGAACCAGCCCTCAAACCATCCTTTATCGGCATCAAAGATTTTTTGTCTCTGTGCAAGGCGAGTTCTCAATTTTGCCATGCTGTATCGCACTAATCCGGTCTTATCAACCCAGAAACAGCATTCTTCTTTTAGGGTGGCACACTTCCAAAGAGGATAAACTCGTCTCTAAATTAGTAATTGATTTTTCAATTTCCTTTATATCCTCATGCATAGCTTGTTGCAAAATTTTGAGCTGATGAATATTATTAAGCGCTACCGCCCCTGTGCCTATACCAGCAGTGATGCCGCCTGTGGCCAGGCCTCCCAATAACACCGCTAAGGTAATAGAAGCGGGATCTCTCTTAAGACGTTGGGGGGCTGGCATTCTCATAGGCTTCCACAACATGACTTATGGGATGATAAATAATCCTAGGCCATAGGGTTACCATAACACAAAGAATACTGGTAAAATTTAAGGTAGCAAGGGAAACGCAGGGGGTAAGGCCAGCACTACAGGCCCAATAAGTCCCTTCTGGCGGGACAAGATAGCCAGAGGACTGGGAATGAGAAGATATATTTGTATAACTTCTACTTATAGAAAAAATGGCGAACGGATCATGACCAGTACGGTACAATCTCAGACCCCAACTTTTTGGGCCATCCCAGTTAGCTTTCTTTCCTGCCTCAGTAAAGGTAATCACCAATGGATTACATCGGCCCCCAGGGGTGGCTCCAATATGGCTAGTTTTTAAAGAATCATAGCAGGGGCCACAATCAACCCTCCTTCCATCCTTCGTGCATTTCCATTTTCCTCTCCCCCCATAAGTATAGCCAGGTGTATTTCCTCTCTTAACAGTAATGAAATCCCATGTAGATGAGGGATTCCAATAGGCATGCCCCGTGGTCTCACACCCCCATACTTTACTATAGCCCTCTGCCGGACCCCCACAATGAGGTGACACCTTATGACCAGGGCAAACATAGATGTCAAATTCTCTGGTAAATTCTCTTTGATTAATATATTGGCATCCATAATCTCCAGATGGATCATGATCAGAGGGATCCCATTCATTACCAACCAGATCACACAAATCTACATAAAGGATTGGAAAAGCCTCTTTTAGGGCACCCTGCAAAACAGTCTTATTAGCAACAACTCCTGTTAACAAATTAGAACTAGTCCAAGTCACATTATAGATCTGATGTGGGTTACTCCCTGATCTTTGAGTTCCTCCCAGTGTCATCATTTCCAGAAGTAGGATCATCCATGTCCAGCTCCGTCGCAATGGGTTCTTCTACCGCCTGATGGATTGTTCTCGTAAGGCGGGCAGGGATCCAAAAAGGATTGGCTTCATCCTGTGGAAAGACACATACGGCTCCCCTGGATCTGATAAATATGGGATCCGGGCCCTTCCATTTGTTATTCAAAACATCTTTCCATTTAACCCTTTCTTTGGGCCTATCTGGCTCTGAGTAATGACGTTCAGCCGCAGTATGGCCATGAGCATCAAGATTTAAAAAATTGAGTGTAAAGAGTGCCATAGACACAGACACTCTTGGTACTCGGGGTAGAGCCTCCTCGACTCCCCCTTTCTGTTTTATTAGATAGGATTTGAGGGTGCGGTGCGCCCGCTCAACAATACCCTGTCCTTGAGGGTTGTATGGAAGTCCAGTCAAGTGGGTCACGTCCATCTGACGGCAGAACTGTTGGAATTTTTGAGATGTATAAGCTGGACCATTATCAGTCTTGAGGAGTTTGGGTTTCCCCCAAGCACTCCATGCCTCAAAGCAATGTTGAATCACATGTGAGGCCTTTTCTCCAGTTAGGGGAGAAGCAGACATGATACCCGAGCACGTGTCAATGGACACGTGGAGGTACTGAAGTTTGCCAAAGGAGGGGACATGGGTAACGTCCATCTGCCAGACCTGTAGGGGTCGAATGCCACGTGGGTTAATTCCTACGTGGGGTTCTGGCAGAAACTCACAACAGTTTTGACACTGAATGACAATGTCACGGGCCTCCTTTCTTGTCAAGGAGAAGCGACGACGCAGAGTTTCAGCCGTCACATGAAATTTGTTGTGAAACCTCCTGGCAGTTTCTATTGGAGACGATAAGGCTGCAGCCACCATTTTTGTAGCTTTGTCTGCCATATCATTTCCCTGAGCCATGGGCCCAGGCAGGCCCGAGTGGGCCCTGACATGAGTAATATAGACTGGAAATTTTCTGGCTAATAGGACTAGCTGTATTTGCTGAAAAATATGGGCAACCTTGCTAGATGACCTAATCACCCCAGCCACTTCTAAAAGATTTACAGCATTAACCACATAATGAGAGTCAGACACAATATTAAGGGCTCCTGAAAAGGTTTTTAAAACCTCCAGGACCACAAGACACTCCACTACTTGAGGAGAATTCTCACCAAACTGTTTAGAGGTGACCTCCCCATTGTGGACATAGGCACCTATGCCGGTTTTTGACCCATCAGTATATACCACGGCCCCATCTTCAAGTGGGGATTTAGATGTCACACGTGGAAACACAACAGGCTGATTCTGGGCAAACTGTAAGATGGGATGCTTGGGATAATGATTATCTATCTGTCCTTCAAAGGAGGTAACCAAGACTGCCCAGTCATCGGAGGTGGCTGCCAGAGTTTGAACTTGTACAGCGGTGTAAGGCACAATTAAGGTATCTGGGTTTTTTCCAAAGTGGGTAATAGCTGCTTTCAGGCCCCTAAGGGCAAGCTGTGCAACTGCATTAGGATACCATTCTATTATTTTAGCAGGGGAAGCATTTGGGTGGACCCACAGTAGAGGTCCACCCTGCCATAAAACTGCAGTCGGCAATTGGGTTGTCTTAAAAACACACAAATCAAAAGGTTGAGTATCATTAATGCGATGCAATTGGGCCTCCTGCAAAGCCCCCTCAACTGCTCGCAACGCCTGGTCAGCAGCTGGAGTAAGGGCTCTAGGGGAGGAAATATGAGAATCCCCTTCCAATATTTCAAATAAAGGTTTCAACTCCGCCGAGGGGATTTTCAAAAAGGGTCTAAGCCAATTAATATCTCCCAGCAACTTTTGAAAATCATTTAAAGTATGAAGATGGTCCCTCCGTATTTCTATTTTCTGGGGTGCAATCCTGTCTGGGGTAATTATCGACCCTAGAAACTGTCCTGTATCAGAAACCTGCACCTTTTCTGCAGCTATTTGCAAACCCCACCGTTGAAGAGTGTCCAACAAACAGGGGTATGCCCTTTTTAATAGGCTCAGGTCTTTGTGACACAAAAGAACATCATCCATATAATGTATTAAAATTAAAGAAGGAAATTGTTCCTTTATTGGGCTAAGAGCCCTTTGTACATAAAGCTGACACATGGTGGGACTATTGGACATGCCCTGGGGCAAAACTTTCCATTGATATCTTCTATCTGGTTCCATATGATTGAATGAGGGAACTGTGAAGGCAAAATGAGGCCTATCCTCAGGGCATAATGGTATAAAAAAAAAGCAATCCTTAATATCTATAATAATTAAATTCCATTTTCGCGGCAGGGCAGATAACACCGGCAAACCACGTTGCACGGGGCCAAATAACTTCATTTGTGCATTAATGGCCCTTAAGTCATGAAGCAACCTCCATTTTCCAGATTTCTTTTTAATAACAAATATGGGAGTATTCCAAGGAGAGACAGATGGCTCGATGTGTCCTAAATTTAACTGTTCTTTTATTAATTGTGTTACTGCCTCTAATTTTTCAGAGGATAAAGGCCACTGAGGAACCCACACCGGGTCCTCTGTTTTCCATGGTATAGGTTGTGCTATCTCAGCGGCCCCTAGGAAAAACCCAGTCCCTGTTTTTTATAATTTTCCTTTGGTGCAATAGGCGTTATTCGTCCCTGTCCTTGTGCACCCAGTCCCTCCCCATCTCTATAACCCATCTTGGTCATGATATGCTTTGCTCTATCTGAATAGTTGCCTTCTAAGGAAACTGTCTCATTAGACAAGACGAGACTCATGTGCTGCATGATATCCCTTCCCCAGAGGTTAACCGGGAGCGGGAGCACATAGGGTACAAATTTTCCCTGCTGACCTTCGGGGGATCTCCAGGTTAAAGCAACAGAACTTATAGTGGGACAGGATTAGTATCCCAGACCTTGTAACGAATGAGATGATTCTGTGGTGGGCCAAGTTTTGGGCCACCAATGTGTGGAAATTATACTTTTGTCTGCTCCGGTATCTAGAATGCCCTCGAATTCTTTCCCATTTATCTTAAGGCGGAGCTTAGGTCTGCTATTTAACGATACCACTAAGTAGGCCGAATCACTTCCGGAGGAACCCATTTTCTTCACATCCTGTCCCACAGGCTCCTCTCTGGCGTTATCAGGGAGGAGCAATAGCTGGGCAATCCTGTCCCCTTTGTTAATAGAGAAGACTCCCCGAGGGCTGGAACATAGGACTTGAATCTCAGGAGAGTGTTGGCGATCCACCACTCCTGGGTGTACCACCAAGCCTTGTAAGGTGAGCGAACCTCGACCAAGAATAAGGCCCATGGTCCCCGGGGGCAAAGATAATACAGACTCCACCGGGACCGGTTGAATGTTCATTTGGGGCATTAGTAGGAAGTCGGTGGCGGCACGCAGGTCCACCCTTGAGGGTCTTCCTGGGCCTCCTCTCTGGTTGCTTCCTGGGTCCTGACAAATCGGTTCCCATATCTTTGGGGGCCCTGGGACCGGGGGCCCGGTTTCCCGTTTTTTGTTACACGAGGAAACTCTTTAGTATCATTAGCCTCCTGTGGTGCAAGTAGCCTGCCATTGATATCTCTGACAGACCAACATTGATCTGCCCTATGATAACCCTTACCGCACTTGGTGCATAGGGTAAGGACCCTCCTCTCACGAGGAGGGGCCCTGCAGTCTCTTTTGAGATGGCCAGGCTTGCCACAATTATAACATGTTTTATGTCCCTTTTGTCTTGTTGCTTGCTTTTGCGACTGAAGAATTGCAGCCGCCAGGCCTGCATTAGTAAGGGGTCCCCCCAACTCACAACAAACTCTAAGCCAATCCTGTAAGCCTTTGCTCTTTCTAGGGGCTATAGCTGCTCGGCACTCCTGTGTGGCTTGTTCAAAAATTAACTGTTCTATTAAGGGGTTTGCGGCCTCAGAGTCCCCAAAAATTCTCTCAGCCGCTTCTGTCATTCTTGCCACAAAATTGGAGAAGGGCTCTTGGGGGCCCTGAATAATTTTTGATAATTGTTGATTGGCCTCACCCTTGTTTGATAGAGCTTTCCATGCCCTAATAGCAGAATGTGCAACTTGCGCATAAGCTCCCCATGCATAGTTGTTTTGATCAGCCGCATACAGGCCCTGCCCTGTTAACAGGTCGAAGGTCCAATCGCGTTGTTCTGGGGTGAGTGCTGCCGCATTAAACCTAGCTAGATTTTGGGCTGCCTCATGCCATAGGGCTTTCCATTCCATATACTGTCCCATGGTTGGTAAAACAGCTTTGGTAATCATCTGCCAATCTGAAGGAGTGAGCGGATTTATGGCCAATCTATCTAGTTGCATCAATGTAAAGCTCCCCGTCACCCCATATTTCCTTACCGACTCCGCAAGTTCCTTAATTTGATTATATTCTATGGGTGCATAAACCCTACCTCCTTCCCCATTATCGAAAACGGGGAAGGCTTGTGTCACTTTATGGCGGGTTTTTTCAGAAAGAAGTGAAGAAGATGCGGGTCGTGCCCCATAAGGGGGTGGGGCAGTAGGGGTAAGCTGCATGCGTTGTTGGAGTGGGGGCTGTTTTTTATTTTTATACCTTGGGATCCTTTCATCAGGGTGATACCTCTCTTCTTCATATCTAGCTGCAGCTTCCTCTAAGTCCTCTTCCTCAGAGGAGTCAAGTTTGTCGCTCGAACTTGAGCTAATTTTCAGTTCTTGAAGTTCCCTTACTGGGTAGATACTCTCCCCTTTTTTCTTATCATTATTAGAAGGGTGATCCAACCTTATAGGTTGATCAGGCTTCTCTCCCCCTTTTTTACCTTTTCCGGGGGGTCCCTTTCCTCTTTTCTTGGATATCCCTTTTGTATGTGCTCGAGCACCCAACCTCTCACTCCGCTCGGTTTCTGACATGCTATCTTGGACTGATTCTAACGTGTGCTGGCCTTCCTGTCTTACTGGACCGCAGGTTTCATCCTCTAGACAGTTGTTAACCATCTTCCAAATGGCCTTGGTCCCAGGGTGAAGATCGTCCTCTAACAGTTTTCTATCTAGATCTTTTCCCAATTTTTTCCACGAGGCGCGGGAAAGTGATCCGGAGCAGGCGTACCATGGCGCCACACGGTCAACTTCCTTCACAAAATTTTTAAGTGTGCGGGGTGCAATCTTAATGTCCCTTTGTTTAAGAAGGTTATCAAGGGCTTGAACCACAGATTGGGACGAACCCATTGTAGATGGTGCCTGCGGTTTATCTACACCCGACTTACGTAGCACGGCAGATTTCTACCTCCTCGCGGCTTATCTACGTCCGTCTGACAGGAGATCTGACAGGAGATCTGACAGGAGATTTGACAGGAGATTTGACAGGAGATTTGACAGGAGATCAACGGCCAAAATGTCAACGGTCGCAGGGCCGCTTATCTATGTCGGACTTATCCGCAACCCTCAACAATACAACACCAGGAAGAAAAGGAAGAAGACTCCGATCACTAACACTGCCGCCTCGGGCAAACCCTCCCAAGGTGGAGACAGTTGAAGACCAAGATTAGAAAAAAATCCGACACACCTCTCTGGGCGGAGTCCACTGCAGTTCTGAATCCACCTCAACGCTGAGGGGTCTCCGGTGGTGCGAACGATGTCTCGAAGTCCCGGGTTTCGGCACCACTTCTTGCACGCGTCCAACTCGACCAGCAAGAACGACACGGCACACAAGTAGGATCCTTCTGCAGCCAAGCTTTAATGCATCTTGAGAGGGAGAGCATAAGCTTACACACGGATGCGAAGACTCTGAGGAACCCAGCCCTGTGCCTTATATAGAATTTTTGTCCCGCCTCTGATGTGGCGCATCCTCACAGGGCCATTTCCAAACAGACAAGATAACGTACTTAACGGATGTATGTCCTCGCGGACAGGGACTATCCAGAGACATGTGCAGTAAGCCTTTTTACTTGTTCAAACACCCAGCTCATGTGCCATCTTGTAATGGCGAATGTGGGAGCGGCTTTCCACATGTCAACACTGGAGGCTTTTCATCTGAATGAGTAACCTTTTTACAAAAAATCAAAGCCCAAGGTTGGTTCAACGATTTCCTAGGATTTTGGAACACTGGTGGAGGCTAATCTAACTTAGCTATATGTCAAAAATCATTCCTTAGAGGCACTTATAATAAAACAATATTGAAGGAAAGCACACAGATCCATTCACCAACTGTTGGGCATGCCATGCAGTTTTTAACTGGAGAGGGAGGGTGTGGCAAGTCAGGTTTCTTTCTATGTCATTCAAATGAAGATCTGGCCTATGGTCTCTGCCACCCTGAAGGGAAGAGGAGAACAATGTAAGGGGCCCATAGATAAGGAACCATGGGTAGCATCTACCAAGAGTCTGCCTGGCTTGAACAACTTATCCCAGTTCTGTCTCCATGGGCAGGGTGCAGCAGGACCAGCAACTGGATGTGATGGAAGGAAACACACCTACTAAGATGAAGGTGCTTCCTGCAGAGGGTGGGAGTGGGCTCTTCATCTCTCTAGTGCCTATACTCCCCGGACCCTGTAAAGTGTTCTCTAGACACATGCCGTCCTCTAATGTCCCACTAGCTACACACAGATACTTAGGCTTACATGGATTTATAGTAAAATTACATTTCCAATCCTGGGCTGTTGAGATGTTCAACAGGAAAAGGGACTTGTCACCAACCTGATGGCTTGAGTTTGATTCTTGGAGAGAGCCGACCTCCATTAGCTCACTGCGGAATCACCTGGAAAACACACCTCTGCCTGTAGAAGCTGTCGCAGAGACAGTCAACTAGAGAGGAAGACACACAAATGTGGGTGGCATGTAGTGGCATGTGGGTAGCATGTGGTGGCATGTGGATGGCATATGATGACATGTGGGTGGCATGTGGGTAGCATGTGGATGGCATATGATGACATGTGATGTATGTGGTGGCATGTGGGAGGCATGTGGGTGGCATGTGGGTAGCATGTGGTGGCATGTGGGTGGCATATAATGGCATGTGATGTACGTGGTGGCATGTGGGAGGCATGTGGGTAGCATGTGGTGGCATGTGGGTGGCATATGATGACATGTGGGTGGCATGTGGGTAGCATGTGGTGGCATGTGGATGGCATATGATGACATGTGGTGGCATGTGGGTGACATGTGGTTGGCATATGATGGCATGTGGGTGGTATGTGGGTAGCATGTGGTGGCATGTGGATGGCATATGATGACATGTGGTGGCATGTGGGTGACATGTGGTTGGCATATGATGGCATGTGGGTGGCATGTGGTGGCATGTTCCTATGGACTGGGTCCTGGGAAGAACAACTGGCATAGCTCCAGCCACTCTCGTTACACAACTTCCCTATTCCAAGGACAGCACCCTCAAACAATGAACCAAAATAGACCCTTCTTCCCACGAATAGCTCCGCAGCCACTGCAATACAGAGTGAGACACATTAAAGGATACAGTGTGTCTGTCCTTCCAGAGGCTGTCACAGCCACTGCGATACAGAGTGAGACACATTAAAGGATACAGTGTGTCTGCCCTTCCAGAGGCTGTTCCCAGCCACTGCAATACAGAGTGAGACACATTAAAGGATACAGTGTGTCCGTCCTTCCAGAGGCTGTCACAGCCACTGCAATACAGAGTGAGACACATTAAAGGATACAGTGTGTCTGTCCTTCCAGAGGCTGTTCCCAGCCACTGCAATACAGAGTGAGACACATTAAAGGATACAGTGTGTCTGCCCTTCCAGAGGCTGTCACAGCCACTGCGATACAGAGTGAGAAACGTTAAAGGATACAGTGTATCCGTCCTTCCAGAGGCTGTCACAGCCACTGCAATACAGAGTGAGACACATTAAAGGATACAGTGTGTCTGCCCTTCCAGAGGCTGTTCCCAGCCACTGCAATACAGAGTGAGACACATTAAAGGATACAGTGTGTCTGTCCTTCCAGAGGCTGTCACAGCATTAGTACAGAGAAACCCCTAGGGACGGAAAGCCTGAACTCAGGGGCGACCTTGGGGCAGAGGGGCTGAAGCAGATATCCTGCTCCAACCTCACATCCTAGTGTGGTCCCCTCTACCTCCAACTGGCTTCTTGTCCCTTGTCCCATGGAGAGTCTTAGGCACTGTTTGCAGTATGCACCCATAGGTACACATACGTACCCCACAACTGGAGTGGCTGGTCACCCCGTGACTTTACATCAGTGGAAGTCATTGCTCCAGAAACACGATTGTGTGCAATGGAAGCCCCCTCCCTCCACAGCTGTCACAGACCTTGGAGTTATAGAGAGACACGAGGGGTATGTGTGCTTACTCATATGACAGCACTGGCCCAAACACACACACATACCACACAACATACACACACACACACACACACACACACTCCACAGAGTAGACCTCACTAATACCTGGCGAACATAAAGAGAAATCACAGTAGTGAAGGGTGGGTACTGAGGACCCTAAGGCAAAATGATGTTTAGTTTGTCAGAAGCCCAGTCACAAAAAAGACAGCAACCAACAGGGGCTTGTCCCATGGGCCAGGGTGTGCGTGCTTGCCCCACCCGCAGCGTCACCTCAGTTAGGCTTACAAGAGAGGAGCTCAGGGCTGATGTAGAAAGATGGTTGGAGGCAGGGTACCAAAGATGCCGTCTCCAGCACCAGACTCACATGCAGGCCCCAAATTTCTATGGCCACCAGCTATACACCCAAGTGACACCTTCTCTCAGTACTTACACTCTGGCATAAGTGAGAAGGTGTAGCCTGCAGCCCATGGGAACGTGCTGGGGGGACAGGTGGCATCCTGAGACTCAGTACACAGCATTGTAGAAAGCTCTTCTGAGGGTAGAGAACACTGTCTTCAGACTACTCTCACATTGAAAAGGAGAACAGACTTGAGTCACCCAATTCCTGCTGAAGCTGACTGCCCCTAATCCCCACCACCGCCCCTCAGTGTGGCTGAGCCTGTTCCTCTAAAGTCCAAAACCTGAGCCAAGACTTTTGGGTAAAATCTACCTTCAACTTGGTATCAGCCTGGCCTTCAAACAGTAGTGACTATTTTCATTCACACTGACCCAGATGACACTCCCACTATCAAACTCCTTAAGTTCTCTAAGAATCTGGGTTTCTCTGAGTGGCCCTGGCTATCCTGGAACTCACTGCAGATCAAGCTGGCCTTGAACTCAAGAGATCCACCTGCCTCTGCCTCCCCAGTTCTGGGAATAAAGGCGTGTGCCACTCATGCCTCGCTGTTTTAGCATCTTGAAATGAGAAAACAAACCTATCCAACTGTTTCTATGTGAGGACCTCCTAAATTGGAGTTTATAAAGTGCCAAACCTGATTATCCAGAACTAGTTAACCCATCCACCCATCCATCCATGCCCCCATCCATCCACTCATCCATCCATCCATCCATCCTCCATCCATTCATCCATTCACTGATCCATCCATTCAGTCATCTACCCATCCATTTCTCCATCCACATTATATCACATCCTCTGTGTGTGTGTGTGTACACATGTGCACACATGGTACACAGGTGGGAGGTCAGAGGACTTTTGAAGTCAGTCCTTGCTTTCTGCCCTGAGACAGAGTCTCTTTGCTGTTTTCCATTTCATATGCCATACAAATTTACAGGAATTCTCCTGCCTCCACCTCTCATCTCCCACAGGAGCCCTGGGATCCGATATTCTTGCCATGCTTCTGGCTTTTATGGTGTTCTGGGGACTCAAACTCAGATTCTCACACTTGCACAGCAGGGGTCTTTACCTGCCGAGCCCTGACCACCTATAAAAACTGAGAACCTATTATTCCCACCATTGCAACCTGAAAATACAATCTAGTGGCAACAGCTAAATGTCCAGCCTGGATATAAACAATGTGTCTGGACGTGAACATGTCCTAAGAGATCCGGAGGCTGCTTAAAGGATGACTAAGTACTCTTAGATTATATTTAGAGAAATTCTAAATACTGAGAGGATGGGATAAATACTCCCAGGCCTCGTTTCATGTTTTACTCCAATACAAGTGCTAGGGTCTCATAACAATTTCTCTCTCCCTGATGAAAACATTAGAACACTTTCTCCCTTCATACAAGAAGATGCCTCACATTCTAGTTACCTTAACCTGGGCAACAGCTTTGCCTTTCCGTTGATTTCTCCACAGCCAGGGTTTTGTCCCTCCTCTGAGGACGATGTACAGAGAGCAGACTTCTTCCACGATTTTAACTGAACCTTTCATGAGGAATCTGGAAACTCACAAAATGATCTAAATAAGATGATGGGTACATTAAAGATGGTCTTCATGAGCCTGTGTTCCCTGCACACAGCAGCTTGGCAGCAAGAAGCCAGAAAAGGGCTAGGCAGTAGACTCACCCTTGGGAGTCCTCCCCATCTCTTCAGTCAACCTGAGCAGAGGGGACAGGAACCTGTTACTAGCTAGTGTGTAGCTGATGCAGAGAAAAATGTTACATTTTGTTGCCAGAGTGAGGAGGGTCATGCTGCACAGCACTGGTTAGCTGCCTGATGCATGAAGACTAAGAGGCACAGGAGCAGCCCTGCAGCTGTGCAGCTGTGCAGCTGTGCAGCTGTGCGAGTCTGGCCCAGGCCCTGAGCTCTCACTGGGTCTTTGCACTTAACTGTCCCTCGGGAAATCACCTGCCTTGGCTAATACTGGCACTTTTTTTTTTAAAGGTTTATTTATTTTTACTGTTTTGGGTTTTTAATTGGGGTCTTTGGTCCACTGAGAATCGATTATTCTATAGGATGGAAGATACAAATGTAATCTCATTCTTCCTCAGGTGGATATTCAGTTTTGCCAGCACGATTTATAGAATAGGCTTTTCCCAGTGTTTTTCTGGTTTGGGTTGGTTTGGTTTGCCGCCATTGTCAAGCATCAAGTGGCCATAGCTTCGTGGGTTTATTTCTGAGCCCTCCATTCTGTTCTACTGGCCCATGTCTTTGTTCTTATGCCAGGACCAAGCTGTCTTTATCACTAGAGTTTTACAGTATAATCTGAAGTCCATGATGACCCTCAGCAAAGATGATCTTTCTCCACAGTGTTGCTTTGGCCATTTGAGACTTTTTGTGGTTCCATATGAATTCTTAATTTTTTTTCTAGATCTGCAAAAAATAATTTTGCAATTTTTGATAGGTATTGCATTAAATCTGTAAGTTAATTTTAACAGTATAACCATGTTCATAATATTAATTTTGTTAATTCAGGGGATTGGGAGTTCTTTCTGTCCCCTGGTATCATCTTTGATTTCCTTATTTTTTTTTGGGGGGGGGGTTCTTGTCACAGGATTTCTCTGTGTAGCCCTGGCTGTCTTGGACTTGCTTTGTAGACCAGGCTAGCCTGGAACTCTCAGAGATCCAAGTGCCTCTCACCTCCAAAGTGCTGGGATGAAAGGCGTATTCGGTTAACCTGGTTTTCTTTTACAATGTCTTGAAATTTTTACTGTAGAACTTTCTCCCCTTCAGTCAATCATGTTCCAAAGTCCTTAATTTGGGGGTGGGGAGGATTTCGAACAGGATATTTTCCTGACTTCTTTCTATGACTTTATTGCTGGTGTATATGAAACTGCTTGTTTTGTCTGTCTTGGTTTTGGTTTTGTGGAGTTTTTGTTTTTGAGGCAAGGTCTCGCTCTGCATCCCTGGCTGACCTGAAACTCACTATGTCGATCAGAAGAAACACATAAAGGAATACACGGCCCCTTCCCACTGCTGCCTTCTTCAGGCTTCCAGAGGGCCGTGTTCAACCCTCTAAGCACAACTGTCTAGCTTTTTCTCTCTGGTTTCCAATAGCACGGTTATGTGGCTGTTGTCCAGTTTTGGAGATTATCTTACAAAGAGCAGCAGATTCCCACGCTCACGCCCTTCCCCCAGCCCAGCGTGGTCGTTATCCTAACACTCTGTGGGTGATTTACACTTCTGTGGGTAAACGACCAAAATTCACAGCAGAGATGTGCAGGATGCTCCTGTGGCTCAGCTCATCAGAAAAACAGAGGTCACTGCTTTGAATGAGACAATGTAAACACAGAAAGTAAAGTCCCAGGTGACTTTACTCACGCTGCAATCGCAGGGTTGGTTCATGGAAGTGGGTGTGCTGAGCAGAGGCTTGGAGAGGGAGGAACAAACTGGGGAGAGGTTGACTGTGTGACTTAGGAGCACCCCCTGCTCCCACACAGCACAGGGACAAGTATGGACTGTGTATCTCGAAAGCAATTGTACCTCAAAAAGCTACAGGAAATGATTTTGAGTATTTCTGCCACAGGGAAATAAGTGTTTGGAATGTAGTTCACGGAAGTGAGACGATGGCTTGCTGGAGTCTGTTCTCTTCTACCATGTGGCTCCTCAGGGATCAAACTGAGGACAAAGACACGTTTTCTTGGTTAGTGGGCTTTTGTTTTGTTTTGCTATGCAGAGCTAGGGAATGAGCTGAAAAATCTCGTTCAAGGCTATGGCCCTGACCCTATACCTTCAACCCTAACTAGCGGTGCATCTCTGAATGCTCTTAGGTCAGGGCACTCTCTGTAGGCCCGCTTTCTGAACCATTTCCTCACTGGGCCCTGGTGGAATGGCATCTGAGAACTCTAACATCCACTCTAATATCTTAGGTTACAGAAGAGGGGAGGAAACCGAGGAGGGGAGGGACCAGTTTAAAGTGACAGAGATGAGCAGGACTGTGGTCCAAGTCAGTCCTCAGAGTGGGCTACACTGCTGTTCTCTTTACTCCTGCTGTGTCCAGGCCCATGGGGCTCAGTCAGTAGTTGCATATACTCAACAGAGTAATAAGGAGAAGCCCAGGGCTACCCCCCCCCCCCCAGCCTGGTAAAAGCATTCTTAACTTGTGGAAGAACATGCAGGGCTTCCAAAAGACCCTAAGATTTGAGACACCCCCTACTCCCCCCACCCCCCAGTGTCTTGCTCCAAACGCTGCTAACATTATATTCTCACTATCAATGTCAACACTTCTGGCCATTCCCACTTAGCTTTCTGCCTCCTGCATGTGGACTCTTAGCTACTGCTTCAATGCCACGTCTGTCTGCTATCATGCTCCCAGACTGTCATGGATTCTAACCCTCTGGGACTGAGAGCCCCAAATTAAACAGCGTCATGTATAAGTTGCCTTGGTGTGATGTTTTGTCACAGGTATGAAAAAGTAACTAAGACTGGAGTTGGTACCAGGAGTTGGGGCTATTGCTGTGATAGACCACACACACACACACACACACACACACACACACACTTTCGTGTTTTTCCGAGACAAAATTTCTCTATGTAACCATAGCTGTCCTGGAAACTCACTTTTCAAACCAGCTGCCTCGAACTTAAAGAGATCCACCTGCCTCTGGCTCTCAAGTGCTGGGATTAAAGGATGACTTTGGGACCTTGAACCAGGAAAGCAATTGAATGCTCAAAGTGGAGTTTAACAGGGCATCATAATAGGAGTTTGGAAGACAGAAGTGTTGAGACCAGTGTGAACTATGGAGGCCTGGATCAAGAGGTTTCAGAGGGTAACTGTCTGGGCTTGAGACCATTCCTATGATATTTTGGCAAAGTATGTGGCTGGTTTTGTTGTTGTTGTTGTTGTTTTTGTTTTTACCTTGTCCTAAGAATCTTCCTGAACCTAAATTGGAGTTTTGGATTAATTTCATTGGCAGAGGAGATTTCAAGACAGCCTAATATTGACTTTGTCACTTGCTTGTGAACACTGCTATGCAGGTCTACAGTGAAAAAGTAGGTGGGGCAAAGACATAAGTAAAATATACAGTTGGAGGAGAAGGCTGCAGTCAAGGCCTGTACTGAAGTACAGGACATGGCAGTAACGCCATGTGGTTCTGGTTTTAAAGTCATAAAGGGTACACAAGTAGAGAATCTTCCTCTATAGTTAAGGGGAGCCACGGAGGCCAGACATGTGGCAAGAGAGTCCCTACATGGAGGCTCTGGGAGGCCATCTCATGATTCTATGAATGTCAAGGATTGTGTTGGCACCACAGGGTGTTGGAGGTGTCAGAGCCATGGGATGTCAGCCAGGGAGCGTTGCATGTGAGGAGTGGAACCATCTCAAGAGAGAAGTATGCTGTAGTCAACCAAGCTGGAAAGGCAGAGTGGTCTAAGCCCTCTGACATCAAATATGGAACTACAGGATTTGGAGTTTGCCCTGCTGTGTTTGGTCCAGTTAATTTCTTCACCATGTCCTATACTTCTTCTCTTTTGGAATAGTCATGTATATTCTGTGCCATTATATATTGGAAGTGTATAATTTGCTCTTTTGATTTTTCAGAGGCTTACAAGTAAGAGACGGCCTTGGGTCTTAGGAGAGACTTTGGAATTCTTAAACGGGGTTGAGACAGAAAAGACAGGGAACTTTTGAAGTTGAACTAGATGCATTTGTATTATAAGGCAGCAAACCTATAGGAGCCAGGGAGAGAATGTGGTCATACTAATGAGAATGGCCCCTAGAGGCTTCTGTATTTAACTACTTGGTCCCAGTTGATGGAACTGTTTGGAAAGGATTAGGAAATATTTCTTTATTGAAGACGTTGTGTCACTAGGGACAGTCTTGGAGGTTTCAAAAGCTCACATCATCCCCAGCTACATCTTTCAGCCTCATGTTTGTAAATGAAGATGGGAGTTCTCAGCTGAGTGTGGTGATGCACATCTTTAATCCCAGCACTCAGAAGGCAGAGGCAGAGGCAGAGGCAGAGGCAGAGGCAGAGGCAGAGGCAGAGGCAGAGGCAGAGGCAGAGGCAGAGGCAGAGGCAGAGGCAGAGGCAGAGGCAGAGGCAGAGGCAGAGGCAGAGGCAGAGGCAGAGGCAGAGGCAGAGGCAGAGGCAGAGGCAGGTGGATCTCTGTTGAGTTTGAGGTCAGTCTGGTCTACAGAGAGTTCCAGAACAATGAGAACTACATATTAAGACCCTGTTTCAAAAGAAAAAAGCAAACAAAAGCCGTGTGCTCTCAGCTACTGCTCTGGCACTGAGCCTGCCTGCTCCTGCAGTGCTTCCTGCCATGACAGTCACGCACGCTAAACTTCTGGAACTGTGAGCACCCAATGAAATTTTTCCTTCTCTAAGTCCCTTGGTCATGGTGTTTGCCATGGCCAAGTAACTATGACAACTGCTTAGGGAGTCTTTGGAAGAGCTTCCCTAACCCTTTCTCAGACCTTCATGAGGTCTGCGATGAATTACTTCATGAAGTAAATACCAAGGCTGAGTTTAGCAAATCATGAATCCATGTTTTGGCATTAAGGACTCAGCATGGAGAGTCATTTTCTTGATTGATACGACTGAATTAGCCAGTGTTCTACAATAAAACACCACAGTATGCTTGATAATAAACATTAAAACCTAAGTCTAATCATTATGTGAAAAATGGAGGCTCGGCGTACTGCTCAGCTATAGGGTTCCTGCCTAGCACACACAGAGAGTTTAACCCCCAGCAGCACATAAACTGGACATGATGCGGTAACCCTATAGCCCCAGCACTTGAAAGGTGGGGGCAGAAAAAGTTCAAGGTCACCCCCAGCTAAACACAGCAAGTTTAGTAGTCTGGGCTACATGGAGCCCTGGGACAAAAAAAAAAAAAAAGAAAAAGCATCCTGGTGGGATATTTTAAGCCTGAAGGTCAATGATTGAATTGAGAAGCTAAATTGCTTTAGATTTAATTACTCCCCACTTGGCTTTGGCTATCTCCATCCAAGATAACTTGTAAAACTCACTAGGGCTGCAGTGACCAGACTGTCAAGGCAATTCTCTAACATAAAAAGTAGTTATAGATAGAATGCCTTTCTTCTCAATTTAACCATTTAAGGGACTGTCTAATTTGTTTGCCTCTCACCAAGATGAACAAGGATTCCAACACAGTCTTCTAGTCACCAGGTCTAGATTATGAGTGAGGCTGGAAGGGGGGGGGGAGGCATTGGGGTTCCCACCTACCATCCTAGGATTAGGGAAACTGAGGCAAAAGGGTCTCAAGATACGAGGCCAGCCTGGGCTTGAGACTCTCTCTTAAGAAAATAAGGACAGTCCATACAGAACTACCTAACAGCCATCGTACAGCTCTGTGCTCCTGGCTTTCCAATATGGCTGCTTATGTTCAGGGGGGCACTTCAGAGAGGAGAGACCATACCCTAGAGTAAAACTGTGCTGACCGGAATTCGAGTATATTCTGAATGTTGCCTGAAAACAGGGAGCTGGAGAAAAACACTGTGGCCTGTGTAAGACAAGACTGCCCCCCCTCCTGGGAGAAGAGAAAGGAGTCGTCGCTACAGTGGCACGCTATGTACAAGGAGTTACCACCCCCAAGGCTGCACCAGGCTGTGCATAATCCAAGAGAAGCTATGCGAGGATTTTATTTTTAGTCATTTGAGATGGTGTAGCTCTGGGTGGCCTCAAATTGCCTATGTAAATCCAGGCTGGCCTCAAAGTCAGAATCCTCCTCAGTGCTGGGATCACAGGTGGGCAACAGCGAAAGTGTAAATTCTAAGGCAGAGCAATAAAAGCTCTGTTAAAAAAAAATAAAATAAAGCAGTGTGGGCACAGAGGGGACATGTGGCAGGAGCTATTCTCTCACACTGGGCTGCATCTCCAGCTTCACACGAACAATCTGCCGTTCTGGGCATTTCTGTCCTCTTGTCTGACCACACCCTTTCTCCTTAACCCAAACATCCAAAAATCTGTGCAAAAGTCTCTTCCCTCGTTCGTTCTCCTCCACAAGCTAATTAACCATGTTTATTTCCGAGCAGGGGCTAGCTTTTCCTGACGATTCTGCGCACCATCTTAATCAACAGAATGTAAGTAGCAAGCTTTTAGGAGCCATTCAGTACTGAATCAGCAGCTCAGACCATATGCTGAGGGTAAAAACACACTTCCCCAAAAAAGCTAAATGCAGAAAGACCAAGGATAGAAGATGTATTTAATACTCAAGAAGTCTCACAGGATGTGCTTGGTATGTGGAACGTTGAGACTTTTGAGGGGAACAAGTTATTCTTTAAATATACCTACCCTAGTCACCGGCCAGCTAAGCCGGTACAGCTGGAAACTTAGTATATCTAAACACACACACACACACACACACACACACACACACGCACGCACACACACACAGGCACACACCTTTCCCCACTGTTTCATTAGAACCTTTAAACCCCACCAACAAAATTTTTAAGGAAAAATACAATCAATTACAAAATTGCATCATAGATACATGGTGGGGGAGGTGGCGGGTGTTTCAAGGCAGTTTCTCTCTATAACCCTGAACTTACTTTGCAGACGTGCCTAACTCTGCTTCCCGAGTGCTGCGATTAAAGGCACGCGCCACCTCTGCCATGCTATAGATGGATTTTTTTTTTTTTACTGTTAAATGTAGAAGCATTTTACATTTTAACAGATTCCATGTTAACACTGGGTTGAGTTTGTAATCTGTTACTAACATACTCGTTTTATTCTGGTAATAGTGGCTAATTAATATTTCAACTTTGAATAAAACCAACCCCACAAAATTAGAGAGCTAAAAAAAATCTGTATGAACTGTCTTCTTAATGACATTGCTTTTTAAGTATGCGTGTTTGTATGTTATTTATGTGGGAGTATGCATACATTTGAGTGCAGTACACTAGAAAGTCAGAGGCCAGAGGCCTAGGACCCCTGGAACTGGAATTACAGGCAGTATTGACCCTCCATGCAGGTGTGGGGAACTGAACTTAGGTCCTCTGGAAGAACAGCAAGTGTTCTTAACCACTGGACCATCCGTCCAGCCCAACTCACTAGGTTGCTTTAGGTTCCAAAAGGAAGGGCCTGGGGGTTGGAGGGTGGGAAACGGCAACAACTCCAGTTCCCAGGATCCTAACCATCTTTCAAAAATGTCTCATAACTAAATCACCAGCTTCCTTTAGAGTATGGAAGTCGTCTTGCTTTCAGAGCTTCCGAGACTGCGTGTTGTCTCCGACTCAGTGGCCCTAACAACTCAACCCACCGTAGCTGATTTCCATCTCCAACGTGCTTCTGTGCAGCAGTCTAAAACCACCCCTTCACAGCCGTCCAAGGGATGGAAATATTTCAGCTCACTTTAAAAATTGCTTTTGAATTATGTAAAGATCCCTGGCTGAGCCAGGAGCCATGGTAAACGCCTTTAATCCCAGCACTGGAAGAGGCAGAGGCAGGCGGATCTCGATGAGTTCAAGGCGGGTCAGGGTTACACAGTGAACCCTGTGTAGCAAGAAATAATAAACGAGTAAGCAAGCAAATAATGCCCCTGCAGCTGGAGGTGGCACCACAGTGAAGGCTACGGCAGGGGCATCTACAGCTCCAGACCGGCCTGGCTTCTCACAGAAAGACCCTTTATTTGAGTTGGCCTTCTTCACAAGTCTTTGGCACTCCTAAAAGAGACGCTAGCAAAAAAAAAAAAAAAAAAAAAAAAAAGATCACAGTAAACAGAACTTTAAAGGTTAGGTTGATCTCCAATGATCTTCACACCGAAACGTTTATGTACGAAACAAAACTGCCCATCCTAACAGGAGCTTTCAACAAAAGACCTGCAAAGCCACCCAGGAACTCACAGTCCGGACACCCTGGGGAAAAGCCTGCCCTACCAGGACTCTCCGGGTTTAGTCATTTTTTTAGTTGCACCCTGCTGGGAACAGTTTTACACTCCACTTAAATTCCACACTCGTCTGGAGAGAGTTGTTTAGTGCCTAATTTCCAGAGGACTGGGGTTCGATTTCCAGCACCCACATAGTGGCTCCTAGCTGTGTCTAACTCCAGAGTCCAGGGATCCTAGGTCCTTGTCTGGGACTCAAATTTCATGTAAGTGGGGGAAAGTGTTTCCTCTGCTTCCTGTTTGAAGGTCTGTTAGCATGGCTTGGTGGAGCTGTAGCTCCTTTCTGTCTTCCAGCTGTCATGGACATGCTAATGTGCCCCTAGGATAGTAGAATGTTTTAGAATGTCAGGGCCATGCTTTCAGTTTTACTAAGCTTGTACCCACCAGCAACACTCCCTCCGATGGTGACCAACAGTGGGCACTGCCACTTGCAGTCGTGGTCAGGTCTGGAGGAGGATGGAGCAGGCAGTAGCTTGGCATGGGGCTGCTGGTGTCTGGTAGCTAGAAAACTGGGGAAGCCTGACTTTGAATCGGTGGCTGCCCTGGGACTCACTACGTTCAGAGGTCTGCTCACCTCTGCCCAGCCCTACGACCCTTCTGTGTTTATAGCTGTTTCCTCTTTTTGAAGTGACCTTTACTGATCCAGTTCACATGCAACGATCACGCGTGTCCACAACTCAGCGGTTTTGGTGTGCTCACAGGTGTGTGTGCCCAGGACTGATCTTCCATCTCACAAACACCGAACCCAACACCAACCCCAGCTTACCCACGACTCATCATGCAGCTACCATGTGTGGACTTCTATGGCTGCTGTCTTTCTCTCAGCACGTTTTCAAGACTCGTCCAATCTTACCCATGTTACTTGGTTTCTTTGAACACAAACAGACGTCATCATACATCCAGACCACACTTTAACACACACTCATCCAGTTAGGATGCTGGGGCTGCTCCCACCTTTTGGCTACAATGCAACATGAAACCGTTGCTGTTTGTGTGTCCATTCTGTTGGGATGTTTCTCTCTCTCTTCTCTATCTCCCTGGGATAGGAAGCACAAGTTTTTAACTGTTTGAGGGTTGAATGTTTACATTCCCACTGATGTGTGCGAGCGCCCTCTGTACTCCCTCAGCAGACCTGACTCTACCCACCCCTCACGGTGAGGTGGTTCCTGTAGTTCTCACAGTAGCTTCCTCAGCTCTGGCCCTTCTCACTGGTTCCTTATCTATTACCTATTTTCTTAGAAAGATATTTACTCAGGCCTTTTGACACAGGGTCTCAGTACACAGACCAGGCCAGCCTGCCACACAATGGGAGCAAAGGTCTGTGCTACCCCACGAGGTTTCCATTTCTAGTTAAGCACTATGTGTGCGCGCCTGTTTTGAGATTCTTTATTTGTACAAGGTCTATAGGTAAGTATTAGGAGAAAAGCCATACTGCAAAGAAATACAAGGTACCCCAGATCTACAAACTACATGATTTTATTTATAAAATTCAGTATAGTGCTCACAGTTGCCCATCCCCATTTAAACAGCACCCAGCTACAGACCGAAATGTTTTCAAGTATCATTAAATACTTCAGTATGCTGCTAGGCCAGGCTCCAGTGGTGAGCACCACCCAAAACAGCACACAGTAAAGGTGAGTCCCCCGTGCACGCCCCAGCCACTGTCCTCTCACGGAGCCGGAGCAGCCTTTATCCGTGAAATGATCTCATTTACAAAGCTGTTGTTCTTTGCGACCACCTCGGCTCTCAGTTGCCTCAGCTTTGCTGAGATGCTCTCTTCCGACATGGCAGTAAAGGGCACTTGCTTGACCTTGGTCAGGAACTCCAGGATAATTTTCTCACCTTGCTGAAAAACACACGTGTCCCAAAGTCATTACAACGTACTCATGTGGGTATGACATATGTCCGTGGATGCCCTTATATGCCAGGAGACAGGGTCGGATCTCCTGGAGCTGGGTTTACAGCTGGTCAAGATCCACCCAATGTGGGAGGCTGGGAGCCGAGCCTGGGGCCTCTGGGAAAGCGGCAATGGGTCATGTCCAGCGTAAGCAATGGACTCTCTCTGTAACTTTCATCTAGATATGCTGTTAGATGTTTAACACACATTTTTATCATAAACGGGCAAGCAATTCTGAGAATCCCAGAGTCCTTGGTTGCTATGAACTTCTCCAGAGTAAGCTATTAATAAGACATTTACACTGTAATTTCAGATGACAAGGAACTGAACAGCTCTTAAGTCCCTCTGCTTCATCTGACATGGAATTTAATCTCAGCAAAAAAGAACTTAAGGTTTCCAAGGCATAAACACTGAAACTCCCTAACTTGCACAAGCAAAATGGGGATATTAATATTACCAACTTCATACATTTGTTGTGAAGATTCAAAGAATTTAGAGCACGTCTGAAGCAAGAGTCAGTACTGTGTAATTTATTACAGCACGTCAAAAAACTAAATGGCCCATTTTTATACCTGGCATCAGCATCACAGGGGCAACCGGCAAGTACCGTAAGAACCAATAGCTCTCCATTTAAAACCACACAGAAGGAGCTGGCAAGACGACAAGGCATGTAAAGGCAAAAGCCTGGCCACCTGAAGTGGATCTCTGAGACCTACAGGGTAGGCAGCAACAGAACCGATCCCTGAAAACTGTCCTCTGACTTCCGCATGTGCTGTGAGGCAGGCAAACAAACACACAAACCAATGAAACACAAACCCCCTCTCTCTCCTCCCAAGTCCTCACTCAGGCAAAGCCAAGCTCCAGCACTGCCGAGATAAAAATGCACTTTCTCAAACCGAAGGACCAAGAGCCCGGACTAAGGGCAGCAAGGACGGGTTGTCTCCTTTAGCTGTCTTTTCAAAATACGTCTTATTATAATAAAAGTACACAATTTCAGTTTTCTTGGAAACCAGGAATCATGTAACACAGCCCCGCCTAATCCTAATCACCAGCTCTGTAGGCTTGGCTGGACATTAAGTAAGTCTGGATGTAGAGACACTCCATGCTCAGGATGGCAGCTTTCCATATCTACAACTATGGGCAAGTTAGGATATAGCTTTCCTTTTTGTATAGCAACTGTCTATCCTTACAGGAAAAAAAGCCCACTGGGTAAAAGCTACAAATATGCCATTATCTGTCACCATGTACGTCACTGTAAGGCCTGTCACATGTATGCCACTGTAAGGCCTGTCACAATGTGCAGTGCTGTAAGGTCTGTCACAATGTATGGCACCGCGAAGCTGCCAGGACCAGGCAGCAGTGAAGTTCTTTTATTACTGAGCAGGCCTGTGGTTGTGAAAAAGAAACAAGTTAGACATCTGCTCCATACAGCACTGCGTGACCATCTAACCCTGACCCCATAGCTACAGAGAAAGCTCTGCTTCTGGTAATAACCACTGCCCACAGTCCGCTCTCCTCAGAAAGTCTAAGATCTCAACCGCATGGAGCAGGAGTCCTGTTTGCTGCCGCTGTTACACTTATCAACTGACATCTATAGCTTTAGGAATTACATCTAGATGAACACTTGCCTACATTATTCATTCGTTACTCCTTCTGCCAAATCCACAACTCTCGGGAGGGCCGTGAGCCTGTGACAGAAGCCAGGACTATGCTCCAGCTCTAACCTTCCTTCATAGAAAGGATTGGGGGGCGGGGGGGGACAGAGAGAGAGAGAGAGAGAGAGAGAGAGAGAACGAACCAGGTTTGGTGGTTCCCATATTTAATCCCCGCATTCTTGGAGGAAAGGCAGGCAGATTAGAGTTGTAGATCAGCTTAGGTTAGGAGGGGGAGGATTAGACCTGGGGTTGTAGACCAGCTAGAGCAATATGGTGAGAGACCTTACCTCAAACAACAACAATAATCCAGGGATGGGTTTTGGTTATGCTAAGAAATATGAGCCAGTAAGAATGACCAAAAAGTAAATACTAGAATCCCACAGGGAACGCGCAACTCATCTTGGTGGCATGGCACACAGATTCAGTAATTCACACCCCTGACGAATGCCCTGCTGACCGACCTCTCTTTCCAGGTGGCGTCTCTTTGCAGCCGGCTCGGCTTCCTCACATCCCAGCGAGGTTCCAATGTTCTGAAATTCCTCAAGCTCCAGAGCCTTCTGCTTGGCGCACGCTATCACATGCCTCGGGAAGTTAGCGAGCTCAGCCACGTGGATCCCGAAACTCTGATCACAGACACCTACAGAAACGAGTGGCGTGGAAGAGGAAAGAAACAGCACTTATGTGAATGGAAGGAATGCCCTGTTTATCAACTCATTAGAAAGTGTAATTTTATATTTCAAATACGTTAGCCAATCGGTTCAGAGCACCTCAGCTAGACCTTTTAACCAATCGTCAACGATGTGACTGCACCCTTGCTCATTCTGCCTTACCACAAACCAGCAGTGGAGTAAGGGTGCAGCCGCGCGTAAGCAGAAGTGAGGCTACGTGGAGCTGCTGCTCAGTTCAGAGCAAACAAAAGTAAACCACAGTCCAGTACATGCTAGCACGCCCACAATGGGGGCCGGGCTTACTCTATCTCTATCCACGCCATACTCATCTATCCCGTAAGTATTCGGAAATCACTTCTGTTTCACACAACACACAAATATCTTAAAAGCAGGACCAGTTTCATGCTGTGCTGAATTGGCCAGATCTACTACAAATATTACCTTCTCTAACAAGTATCAATAATGCAAACATAGGAACTCAAAATAATTCCCACCGAGGCAAAAATAACAAAGAGGAAAGCATCAAGACGATGCGGACAATAATTATAAATAAATAAATAATAAATAAATAAAACAAACAAAAAAACAACCACACACATTTTCCTAAGAAATGAAGACAGATATGTGAACCCCTTATTCTGAAATAATACCTACGATACAGAACCTCCTTATGGAGGTCAGCATCACTGACTCAGTGATGTGAGTGGGCGCTAGCCAGCAGCCTTTCTGGAAGGATGCCACACCCAGGGATCACCAATGCCAGAGCCACCGCTAACAGTGCCAAAGAATCTGGACTCACCAGGTCTAAAGACCACAAAAAGCCAGAAAGATGGCTGGCTCAGGTTAAAATCACAGAGCCCTTCCAGGACACAGGTTCAGTTCTTAGCACTTGGGTCTGGGAGGTCACAACCCTCTCTAGCTCCAGCCTGAGAAAAGCCAGTGCCGTCTTCTAGACCCTGTGTCATGTGCACCAACCTTCACACAGGCGTATACACTAATTAAAAATAAGATAGATCCCTTAAGAAACTGTAATCCTCCTATACGCTAAAAGCAAAACCAGCCTATAGTCAGAGAGCTGTAATAAACCAACCTCCGTCTCCCCCGTTATCATTTTGATACAGACAATGTATATTGCTCATCTCTACACTAGAAAGCCAGAGGTAAATACGTTCTTAAAAGCAATTAATCACAACGGAGAATAAAGAATGCACTGACGGCACTTCAGGCCCCGAGGCCCACACTGAGCGGAGAAGCCCACCTTTTTTCACTTGGTAAAGCATAGTCAGGGTCTCCTCAGTAGTGAGCGCTGTGACATGTAGATTATTAACAGTTGGTATTTGGTTGGCCAAAGCAGTAAGTTCATGAAAATGGGTGGCAAACATGCAAAAGGCACCAATCTTCGTTGCGATGTAATCTGATATAGCCCATGCCAACCCAAATCCATCATAGGTAGAGGTTCCTCTTCCCAGCTCATCAATGATTATTAAGGAGTCTCTGGTTGCTGACCTGAAACGCATAATTACATGATAAAAAAATGCAGTCCGGGGCTCATCATGGCAGAGGGGACAGAAAGGCAAAAAGAGGCAGAGGTAGTGGATATCTGTAGCACAGTGTTATGTGTTAAACACAGGGCAGCAGAATACATAAAATTCACATTAGTGATTTTGGTAACCTTTCATGTGTGAGTTATTTCTCTCTCTGGCTTTTGCGATAGGGTCTGTCTTTGCGGTCCAGCTATCATCCTTGAGCTCATTACACAGACTTGGCTGGCCTCACACTCACAGACATCCACCTGCCTGTGCCTCCCAAGTGCCGAGGTTAAGGTGAGCAGCCATCATACCCGGCTTCCAATCAGCCACAGGCAAACACTCACTAAACTAAGAATACCTGTGGCATATTATAGACAAATCTGCAAATGCACTTCAAATAAAATGGGGCCACACGTCTCCACTTTCAAGGGACTAGGACACATACCTGAGGATGGAAGCAGTCTCCAGCATTTCAGCCATGAATGTGGAGACGCCTTTCAGTTGACTGTCACCAGCCCCGACTCGAGCTAAGATGCAATCCACAATGGACACTTCTGCCGACTCACAGGGCACAAAACACCCGATCTGGGCCATGAGTACAATCACCCCGGTCTGACGAATGTATGTTGATTTACCTCCCATATTGGGACCTATAAATGAATTATATGCCAGGCCACTGATTTCTTTCACTACTAACAATTAAGCTACTAGTAGTCCAAAACTGCAATTGACAATTATTTAAGTCACAATGATATGCAAACCCACCCACGAGCCATCAAAAAACATGCATGGACAGTCACTGTCCACACAGCCCCAAATGCAACTTTCTTACCATTCAGTCAGACAAACCCACAGAGATCCCTATAACCAGAGAGTAGGATCATAAACCGCACAGCTAAGCTGGAGCGTCACTGTGGGCTACTACGCACACACACTCCCTGGCTCACAGGCTCATTTAATGATGTCGATTACGCCCGAATGACTACTCAGTAATAATATTCATTAATAAGTGGGCTAGTTATACGTAACCAGTCTGGGCAAGCTCCTCAAATCACTTAAACTCCATGCTACACGACATTTCTTTTGGCAAATGTACAATTTACTTATCTGGGTTGGGTTAAATAATTTAAATACCCACTTAGGGAACTAACAGGATGGAACCATAATTTCTACAATGTAATTCTCTCTTATTTTCTAGTCTCTGGTTCTAGTTACTATCTCAGGACAGCTCAGCCTCCTTTTAAATGAGTATGAACACATGAGTGTCTTACAAGGAGTGCTGGCCTAGGCTCCAGCTTTTCCAGAACACAGTTCCTACCCATTCTTCCAAGGCCTGGCTCTGGTGAGCCAGTGCATGAGTTTTATATTGAAACAATATTATCTCCTAAACTTTAGCCACCCCAAAAGTCTTCCTTCTAATCAGGATCTGAATGTATGACCCACCAGAGTAATACATTCTTTAATGCCAGAAAGAGAGGCTTTCTTCATTAATTGAAAACACATTTCCATTCTATCATCATTAGGAAGAGAGAGAAAAATTGTTTTTTGTTTTTTTACCAGTAATGATGTGGAACATCTGTTTATCTTTTTCAAAGTGCACGTCATTTGGAATAAATGCAACTTCATCTTGAACTTCAACACAAGCATGCCTGGAGGCTTTCAGTATAATTCTTCCTTTTCCTTTCTCCAAGATGACTGGTCGTACATAAGGAACAGGTGCTGCGTTTGACACATGTGCGAAGCTAACGACGGCGTCTAAGTGAGCCAGCACATCGTTGAGCGTCTGCATTGGCTCTACGTAGCCTGTAAAAACATAAAACAATATAATACACCTTATAATAGACTTAGCTCAAGGCCGTTTAAAAAGTTAACAAGTTTGCTATAACAAAATCTGAAAAGCCCTGAACCTCAACGTTGTTTCACTGTATCCTTCATGCTTCAAAAACAGAGAGCAAGGTCTTTCCTTACGAAATCCCAATTAACTAGCACAACGTACTTTCCCCTAAAAGTTGGGAAATTTGAGAAAGCATGACAACACTGTTAAGATCACCACAAGAGAGGTGTGGTGGCGCATGCGCACATTTCATCTCAGCATTCAGGAGGCAGAGGCAGGCAGATCTCCGAGTTCAGGGCCAGCCCGGTCTACAGAGTGAGTTCCAGGACAGCCAAAGGAGCCAGGGGTATACAGAGAACCGTGTCTTGGAAAACTATAAAACCACTTTAAAAAAAAAAAATCACCATAAGCAATGAGCAAGAACAGATTTCAAGAATATTTGCAGTTTCATTTTGTTGGATCAGCACGCACGCTTGCAGGATTGAGTTGATCCCTGGTGCCCATTTAACACACATTCAAGACTCCACTGTGACACAGCATTAGAGCCAAAGCTACCACACAAACCTCCCTGATTCTAAGGCTGGATAAAACATGCGACAGCAACAAGGGTCAGAGTCTCAGCAGAGTCCCCATGCTAGTGGGGTGCAGTACTGCCTGAGTGTCTTCTAATTTCTAGATGCCCCAGAGTTAAACTTTACAATTACTTTGTGTTTCAATGGCTGGAATTTTGACTTTACAATTTTTTGTCTTTTTACATAGGGTCTTACTATGCAGGCCAGGTTGGCTGGCTGTGAACTCACTGAGGTCTGCTGCTACTGCTACCTCCTGAGTGATGAGATTAAGGGTGTGTGTACCATGCCCACACTACTTATTGTTCATTCTCTTGTTCCACATAAAAGTAATGTTTTGTTAATAATAATCAACTTTTAAATACCCACATAAAAATAATCATCTCATCATATTATAAAACTATGTTTTGTGTTCTTTAACCCATCAAAAATCCACCTGTCTCTGCCTCCACAGTGCTGAGATCAGAGGTATTCGCCGCCATGACTGGCATGCGTTAAGACACACGCTTTACAGCTGTGCTATACTCCCACTCCTTATAACTTTTAACCTTGTTAAGATTTCAACCACACCGGGGCTGGAGAGGTGGCTTAGTGATTAAAAAGGCTGGCTGAACTGCAGAAGCCCTGAGTTCAGTTACCGGCGGCCACACTGGGTAGCTCACAGCTACCAGTGCCCTTTTCTGGCTTCTGCAGACACCGGTGTGTGTATGGAGGCAGAAGGGTTAGGAACCCAAAGCTAGCTCGCAATGTTTAAGACTGTCTCAAACAAAACTGAAATGAGACAAAATAAAATTTAAATACAAAGCACAACACCTCCTGGGGGCTGGAGAGATGGCTCAGTGGTTAAGAGCACCTGCTCTTCCAGAGGTCCTGAGTTCAATTCCCAGCAACCACATGGTGGCTCACAGCCATCTATAATGGACACCCTCTTCTGGTGTGTCTGAAGACAGCTACAGTGTACTCATATACATAAAATAAATAAATCTTTAAAAAAAAATACACAACACCCCCAGTGCTGTGCCAAGAATAGACTGAAAATTTATAAAATAGCACGCAGAATTACCAACAGCTTGTCTTGTGTGATTTGCACTTGCTTTACAGTGATAGTTATTTCCATACCCTTCAGTGTGAACCCAGATAATGATTTAAAACAAACACTGTCTAGTGGATCACACCTTCAAACTCAGGACGTGAGAAGATAAAGCAAGAGAACACTTCAACTAAGGAATCAGCCACAACACAGGAATTAGCTACAGCACAACACAGGAATCAGCTACAGCACAGGAATCAGCTACAGCACAACACAGGAATCAGCTACAGCACAGGAATCAGCTACAGCACAGGAATCAGCTACAACACAGGAATCAGCTACAACACAGGAATCAGCTACAACACAGGAATCAGCTACAGCACAGGAATCAGCTACAGCACAGGAATCAGCTACAACACAACACAGGAATCAGCTACAGCACAGGAATCAGCTACAGCACAGGAATCAGCTACAGCACAACACAGGAATCAGCTACAGCACAGGAATCAGCTACAGCACAGGAATCAGCTACAGCACAGGAATCAGCTACAGCACAGGAATCAGCTACAGCACAACACAGGAATCAGCTACAGCACAGGAATCAGCTACAGCACAGGAATCAGCTACAGAACAACACAGGAGTCGCTACAACACAGGAATCAGCTACAGCACAGGAATCAGCTACAACACAGGAATCAGCTACAACACAGGAATCAGCTACAACACAACACAGGAATCAGCAACTACACAACACAGGAATCAGCAACTACACAACACAGGAATCAGCTACAACACAGGAATCAGCTACAACACAGGAATCAGCTACAACACAGGAATCAGCTACAACACAACACAGGAATCAGCTACAACACAACACAGGAATCAGCAACAACACAGGAATCAGCTACAACACAACACAGGAATCAGCTACAACACAACACAGGAATCAGCTACAACACAACACAGGAATCAGCTACAGCACAGGAATCAGCTACAACACAGGAATCAGCTACAGCACAGGAATCAGCTACAACACAACACAGGAATCAGCAACAACACAGGAATCGGCTACAACACAGAAATTTCCTACCTTAAAAGAAAAAAAGATAAGAAGAAACCCGTAAGAGCCAGTGAGACGGCTGGGCAGATAAATATGCCGGCCGCCTGAGTACTTTAGTTAAATCCCAGGACCCACAGAAGTAGAAAAAGGTAATCAACTCCTGCAAGTTGTTCTCTGGCCTCCACAAATACACACACACACACACACACACACACACACACACAGATAAATAAATGCAGTAAGAAAGTTAAAACAGAAGAAAACAATCTTCACACATCCCATTAGAAAAAGCTAGGATATTGTCCATTTTATGCTTTATTAAGTTTACCTGAGGAAATATTGACAATTTCTTTAACAATGGCATCCTGGGCCTCTTCATACTCGCCTTTGTTCTTAGTATATTCTTCATTTAAAGAGGACAATTCACTGCAAATCAAAACATTATTAAGAGTATCAAAATGCCTGCATTTATATCCAGGTTTGTCTTACAAAGGAAGCATCTGAACAATGACAACTGCAGGTTAAAATGAAAGGCGCTGCAGAGGATTGAAAGGAGACTTAGCCAAAAGTGCTGACATCAAAGAAAAGGGATGACCCTGGCAGGTGACGGGCTAAGAGGGCAAGGGCCACAGTCTGATGGCAGACACACATGCAGTGTACGTGTGCCCCCTACACACACACACACACACACACACACACCCCACACGAAATAAACAGTAGACGTTTTTAAAGAGAAAAACTACACAAGCAAAATGTGGGACGCAGGGAAGTGGACAGAACTAGCTGGCCAAGGCAACAATTTTGCACCTGGCCATGGGCCTAAAGCAGCACAAAAAGATTACAAGGGAATACGCAAATGGAAAGATTGAAAGAAATGACGTGAACATGTCATAAACTGAGACTCCTGCTGAAGAGATGGGCTGGTGCCTGGGCATATGGGCCATAGTCTAAGGTTTTATTCTGAATAATGGATACACATTGGGCCTTTTAAGAAGAAAAAAATGAGTCTGAAGAAAACTCAGAAGTTCAAAGCACTGTCTGTCTTCCAAGTCAATCCCCAGCAACCATTTGGTAGCTAACAACCATCTACAGTGTGACCCGATGCCCTCTTCTGGCATGCAGGTATACATGCAGATGTATCATTTCCTTAAAATAAGTAAGTCTTTAAAAGAAAAATGATATGATCAAAGTCAGATATATAAGCAAGCACGCCATCTTCTCCACACCTTGAAGGTAATGGATTCTTCACTTTTAGCACCATGTGGCCAGTCATTCCAATTTCTTTTACCTATAGGTTCTGTCTTTATGTAGCCTAAGAGGTATTTTATTGAATAGGAGTGATACAATATATTAGAAAAATCAATGAGTTATATTAAGAGCTAGGTTTCATTGATGCCTGACAAGGCCATCCTCTGCTACATATGCAGCTGGAGTAAAGTGTACTCCTTTGGCTTAGTCCCTGGGAGCTCTGGGGGGTCTAGTTGGTTGATATTGTTGTTCTTCCTATGGAGTTGCAAACCCCTTCAACTCCTTCAGTCCTTTCTCTAACTCCTCTATTGGGGACCCCATGCTCAGTCCAATGGTTGGTTGTGAGCATCTGCCTCTGTATTTGTAAGACTCTGGCAGAGCCTCTCAGGAGACAGCCATTATAAGGCTCCTTTCAGCATGCACTTCTTGGCATCCACAATAGTGTCTGGGTTGGTAACTGTATATGTGATGGATCCCCAGGTAGGACAATCTCTGAATGGACTTTCCTCCAGTCTCTGCTCTACATTATCTCAAATTTGCTCCTGTGAGGATTTTGTTCTCCTTCTAAAGGGAGAAGCAACCACACTTTGGTCTTCCGTCTTCTTGAGCTTCATGTGGTCTATGAATTATATCTGGGTTATTTGGAGCTTTTAGACTAATATCCACTTACAATGAGTGCATACCATGTGTGTTCTTTTGTGATTGGGTTACCTCGCTCAGGATGATACCTTCCAGTTCTATCAATTTGCCTAAGAATTTCATGGATTCACCATTTTTAATAGCTGAGTAGTACTCCATTGTGTAAATGTACGACATTTTCTGTATCCATTGCTCTGTTGAGGGACATCTAGGTTCTTTCTAACTCCTAGCTATTATAAATAAGGCTGCTATGAACACAGTGGAGCATGTGTTCTTATTCCATGTTGGAGCATCTTCTAGGTATATGCCCAGGAGTGGTATAGCTGGGTCCTCAGGTAGTACTATGTCCAATTTTCTGAGGAATACCCAGACAGATATCCAGAGTGGTTGTACCTGCTTACAATTCCACCAGCAATGGAGGAGTGTTCCTCTTTCTCCACATCCTCACCAGCATCTCCTGTCACCTGACTTTTTTATTTTAGCGTGTGAGGTGGAATCTCAGGCTTGTTTTGATTTGCATTTCCCTGATGACTAAGGATGTTGAACATTTCTTTAGGTGCTTCTCGGCCATTAGGTATTCCTCAGTTGAAAACTGTTTAGCTCTGGATCCTCATTTTTTAATAGAGTTATTTGGTTCTCTGGAGTCTAACTTCTTGAGTTCTTTGTATATTGGATATAGGATTGGTAAAGATCTTTTCTCAATCTGTTGGTTGTCTTTTTGTCCTATTGACAGTGTCCTTACAGTATTGACAGTTCTCCCTTACAGAAGCTTTGCAATTTTATGAGGTCCCAGTTGTCCATTCTTTTTTTTTTTTTTTTTTTTTTTGGTTTTTCGAGACAGGGTTTCTCTGTGTAGCCCTGGCTGTCCTGGAACTCACTTTGTAGACCAGGCTGGCCTTGAACTCAGAAATCCTCCTGCCTCTGCCTCCCGAGTGCTGGGATTAAAGGCGTGAGCCACCACGCCCGGCCCAGTTGTCTATTCTTGATCTTAGAGCATAAGCTATTGCTGTTCTGTTCAGGAATTCATGTGTTCGAGGCTCTTCCCTACTTTCTCCTCTGTAAGTTTCAGTGTATCTGGTTTTATGTGGAGGTCCTTGATCCACTTGGACTTGAACTTTGTACAAGGAGATAAGAATGGGTGGATTTGCATTTTTCTACATGCTGACCGCCAGTTGAGTCAGCAGCATTTGTTTAAAAAAATGCTTTTTTCCCCCTGGATGGTTTTAGTTCCTTTGTCAAAGATCAAATGAGCATAGGTGTGTGGGTTCATTTCTGGGTTTTCAGTTCTATTCCTTTGATCTTCCTGTCTCTGTACCAGCACCATGCAGTTTTTTATCACGATTGCTCTGTAGTACAGCTTGAGGTCAGGGATGGTGATTCTGACAGAGGTTATTTTGTTGTTGAGAATAGTTTTCGCTATCCTGGGTTTTTGGTTATTCCAAATGAATTTGCAAATTGCTCTTTCTAACTCTATGAAGAATTGAGTTGGAATTTTGATGGAGATTGCAGTGAATCTGTAGATTGCTTCCAGCAAGGTGGCCATTTTTATTTTTACTATATTAATCCTGCCAATCCATGAGCATGGGGAGATATTTCCATCTTCTGAGACCTTCTTTGATTTCTTTCTTCAGAGACTTGAAGTTCTTGTCATACAGATCTTTCACTTGCTTGGTTGAGTCACACGAAGGTACATAATATTATTTGTGACTATTATGAAGGGTGTCATTCCCCTACTTTCTATCTCAGGCTGTTTATCCTTTGAGTAGAGAAAGGCCACTGATTTGTTTGAGTTAATTTTACATCCAGCCACTTTGCTGAAGTTGTTTATTAGCTGTAGGAGTTCTCTGGTGGAATTTTGGGGAGTCACTTAAGTATATGATCATGTCATCTGCAAAAAGTGATATTTTGACTTCTTCCTTTCCAATTTGTATCCATCCCTTTGACTTTCTTTTGATGCCTAACTGCTCTAGCTAGAACTTTCTTGGTCCCATGAAGGCTCAATAGATGCCCCAGTGTAGGGCAATCGAGGGCAGGGAGGTGGGCGTGGGTGGATGGGTGGAGGAACACCCTCATAGAAGCAGGGAGAGAGAGGATGGGATAGGGTTTTTTTTTTTTTTTTTTTGAGGGGGGGTACCAGGAAGGGATAACATTTGAAATATAAATAGAGAAAATATCCAATAAAAAAGAAAAAAAATAAACTGTTTAAAAGAGGGGGGGAAAAGAGCGAGGTTTCCGTATATAGCAGTATTACTAGCATGTGAGCAGGAACTGAGATTTATCAGATCTGTGAAGGGGGAAATAAACGCACCTGTCGCACTTCTTTCAGAAAATTATTATAAGGAACCATTACGCCATTTCCATAACTGGGGTGTCTAACACACCTAGAATAATGTCAGCATACAGCACTGTACTTAATAAGTTAATACAGGGCTAGAGAGACGGCTCAGTGGCTAAGAGCTGCTCTAGAAGAAGACCCAGGGTCACCCATATGGTGTCCCACAATTGTCCATTAACTCCAGCCCCAGCAGGTCTGACATGCTCTTCTGGCTTTTGACAGGTATGCTCGGAGCACACATACAGACACAAAGACAAAACACCGGTACACTCAGATAAAGTAAACATACAAGAGTGGATCCCATCCATATGTTTTCTGTCCTGGGAACACTAAGGAGTAGCAATAGCAAGGCAGGCCACGGTTCTAGAACAGCACAGGAGGGAGGCACTGCCCCTCCCAGGGGGCTTTTAGGACTACCCCTCCTGGGCTAACAGCGCTAAGATATCCACTAGCTTCCTGGAAGAGAGTAGAACCCGACTCTTAGTTAATATTTTTAAGTCAGTGAACAGGAGAAAGTAAAAATTCCTTGTTCAAGACTCTGCTTTTACCGGAGGAGCCATGAAGAAGCACAAGCTTACGAGTGTAACAAGCAGGCCCTCTGACCTGTTGGTAAACTTCACGCCATTCTTCTGGATGTCCACTGTGCTGAAGTTCTTGTTGTTACGAAGCACTTTCTCTTCCTTGCAGGTCACACGGAAATAATATCCAAACTGTGCACTGGAGTCCAATTTAATCTGTTTGCCAGGATCCAGTCCTTTACGATTAGAAAGAAAAAACTTAAGTCATAAATTTATACAGCCACTTTTTGGTGTAAATGGTCACAACCACATCTGATTAGTGCAACATACTTATTATATCATAAGACTAAAAATTATTGTTATTTATCATAATTACTAGAAATTATGATTGGCTCATTGGAAAAGGTTCAAATGCCATTTCATTGGGAAACTATGTGTAATATATCTATGGAATCCTTAACCTCTCTTATGAAAGCTGGCTCTGACATGGGAGAAGCTGCTTTTTATGTGTAAACCCACCCAAGATGGCAGAGCACTGTTGGTGGGGAGCACCAGTGGTGAGGAGCACCAATGATGGGAAGCACCAATGGTGGGGAGCACATGCTGTTTCAGATGTTGGAGTTCTATGAAAATGGGTATGGAAAAACCCATGCTTGAGTAGTTCTGCATAAAAATTTCTTAATTTATTTGTTCTCACTTTATCTATTTGTATGTGGAGTGTGTGGAAATGTGTGCCATGGCTCAATGTAGAGCTCAGAAGACAAATTATGGGAGTCAGGTCTCTTTCCACCAAGCAGGTCCATATTCGGTGGTTAGGCTGTTTGGTGATGTTTTTATCTGCTAAACCATCACCCCAGGCCAGGCTTCTCTTTTTAACCAAAGAATATCTGAAAACTAGGGTAGAATTAAAAGTGGGCAAATGCAATTTCCAAACAAAAATCTGACTCTGACAAGGAGACACTAGAAAAACTAGGGTATATTCTTCTTAAGCACAGAAGACTTCACAGAACAAGTAATGACTGGCTAGCTAAAATTTATATACCTAAGATCTGCAAAATTTTCTATCATGGCCTCCACTTACAATTTTACTCAAAGTAATTATTAGGCCACACTTAAAAATGCCAGATACAAATTTGTTGGCTGAAAAACAGCAACCAAAATTTTCAATAAAAACTATAGCCAGTCCACACTTGTAAAGAGGACAGCAAAGAGCCACGCATAAATAAAAATTATAGTTTAATAACAAAATCACAACATGTTCACAGGGAATCACGCAATGACATCTGCCATCCGCAGTTGAAGCACGTGCCCTCTCAGGGTGAAAAGAGAAAGGATTCGGGGACACCTGGCCGGAATGACCCTGCCCCTCCAGACCCATCTTACCGAGTCCCCGGGCTGCACTTATTAAGGTGGACTGCATCTTCTTCTCCAGACCATCCATGACTTCTCTTAGTTCACTCAGGTTAGGATCAAATGAAGGTTTTACGAGGAACTCGTGATTTTCCACCTATCGCAGGAGCAAGGACTAGGTAAGTCATACAAACAGACGTGTGGAAACAGACTTACGAAGCGTGATGTTTCTTCTGCCTGTGCACATCTGGTGAGCGCGGCAGGAGTGACCACCCCTAACACGTCCAGCCAACACTACCAAGAACTTTCTACTTATTAACAAATTTTAACAGGAGCTTAAGAGTTCTAGAGACACAGGAATTACCCACAGGAAGCAGATCCAAAGTTCATGATGCAGCTGTCTCCAACACTAGCCTGTTTGCATTTTCCTTAAGTATTACTAAAGAATATCCAATATTCAAAATCATCACTACACTATGCTTTTCCCTAATCAAAAATCCACCTTAAGAACCTCAATAGCTCCAATTCAGCACAGCACTCCACTTCCAATGCCTCCTCCAAAAAACCATTCTTAAAAATCTCCATCTAGGGAGTGCAGGCAAGGTGACTCATGGGTGAAAGAACTTATAACTGCCACGCCTGGCGACCTGAGCTCCATCCCTGGAGCCCATGTGGTACAGGGTGAAAAATGACTCCCTGGTGTTGTCCTCTGTCTCCACAGCTGTGCCATGCACACCTGCACCACCCTCCCACAGATACGGGAGGGTGGGATGTCCAGCCACGCACTCGCACTCGAGTGCACAGGCACACACACACACAATCAAAACCTGTGTGACTGCCAGATGTGGTGGCATTTGTCCTTAATCCTAACACTTAAACACTTAGAAGGTAGAGGCGCCAGAACCTCTCTGTGAATTCAAAGCCAGCCTAGTCTACATAGTGAGCTCCGCCAGGTTGGCTTTGAACTCACAGAGAGCTGCCTGCCTCTGCCTCTCGAGTGCTGGAATTAAAGGTGTGCACATCTACACCCAGCTCAAAATGTCAGGATTTGATGACACATTTTAGAGGGCAGTGAATGCTGGGATCAAATCCAGCCATGGTACTCTTAAACACTGTCTTTGTAAACTGCTCCTAGGCTTTTGCTTTGGAGACAGGTCTAGCTGCAGACTAGCACTGAACTTGGAGATCTGCTTGCCTCTGCCCCCGGAGTACTTGGAGTAACGGTCTGTGGCACCACGCCTGACTTTTTATTATTTACCAGCTATATTATTAACCAGCCAGAAAGTGTAATGAAAAATGAATCTCAGTTTTAAAAGCAAAGACATACGTGGGATTTTCAAGTTTTTATTATGTAGAGACCTTTAAAATGCAATTTACCTGAACACTAAATAGAACTGGTTTCAAGTTAAGGAGCAAACCATGGAAACAGAAACTTAAATGTTAATAGCTCTTCAAGCCTAGTGATTGTTCTTTTCTTTTTCTTTTTTTTAAAGCAAATGACTAAAATTTAAACAAATAAAATTACAAAGTAATATTTTAAAAAGAAGTCTATCTGTACCAGGCACTGAACGTTATTAAATAGACAATTATACATAAAAGCTTAATATGAGAGTGAGTCAATTTTCTAAAACAAGATGGCAAAAACATATTCACTAAATAAGGCTGAGACAAATTGCTCCTAATTATTACCCACTTAATCAGAGCACATTTTCATATTCCTAAAGTGAATTCACAGGGAGGAAAAAAAAATCAAATTACAGAAAGCTAGCGGAAAATCAATAAAATATTTAAAATAAAACATGTACCAACTATATAAAATATTAAAAGCTAAAATTCTGAATAGATCTTTTTAAAGATAAAAGGTATAGCACAGCTTTCACCAAAACAATAAGAACATAAAAGCTGTTTTGTCAGGGCACTTCTTTGCATATAAGGAAAGTATTAAGGTCATCAAATGAGCAGGCATAAGCACCTAAGATGAGCAACAGAGTAATGGAGAGGAGAGCACAGTAATAAAAGATATGAATATTTAAACAGCCTTGAGCTGTTGTACAGCCTTGAGCTTTCCCCGTGCAGGCAGCTATTCCACCAGCTCCTTCCCTGTTTCCTGTCCCCACCTAAGAAAAAGAAGCTGCAGACACTAGGGAGGCTTCCTGAAACCACGCACTCACTCAACCATGCCTGCTCAGGGTGAAGTCGGTACATGTTTAAAAAGAGCAGTGGCCAGGCGCATTGACACACATCTTTAATCCTGGTGTTCGAAGACAGACGCAGGCAGATCTCTGGGCTCAAAGCCAGCCTGCTCTATAGAGAGAGTTCCAGCCAAGGCTACATAGACAAACCCTGTATGAAACACAAAACAGACAAAAAGATGGAGGGCAGGGCAAAGCACAATGAGACTTGGATATGTTTACTCTGACACAGCTATTCGGCTGAAAATTTATGGAAATGATGAAATAGGGGCAAAATAAGCACCCAGGCTAGAGAAAACCTCCATACAGTTTTCTGATAAAGCCTCAATACAGTGAAGTTTACAGCACAACTTGAAGACACATAATTTGCATAACTCATCAACAGAACAGAATACTAATAGTCATTTAAACATAAAATGAAGACTATTCAGTAAAAAGGCTCAAGACTTAAAACAGTTACAGGAGGCAGGTGGGGAGGAGGGGACCCAATGCTGTCACGGAAGATCGGAAGTGTGCTTACTACACAACTTGCTTCTTCCAGTGAAAAGGCAAAGTAGGGGCCAGGCCTCGTTCCTACCCTCAACCCCACCATATAGGAAAGAAATGGTGAGGCGAAGCCTCAAATCTGGAGGGGTATCCTTATCTCCTTCCTCAGATCAGAGAATGCACCTCTGAAAGCTGTGACGAGACTGGAGATGGAACTGGCAGCTAATTTTGCTCTTGCAGAGGACCCAAGTTCCTACGCTCACGCCACCCACATGGAGTTATCACATGGGGCTCAGAACCACCTATAATTATAGTTCTAGAGGATGCAATGTCTCTTCTGACCTTCTCTGGCCCTGCACCCGCATGCTGCACATATACACGGAGGCAGGCACACATACATAAATAAAGTACGTATATAGCAAATAAATGTTTAAAACAAAAATAGGAAAAGAGCTGCAGGGGGGCTAAACACAACAGGGGAAATGACCTGGCCTTTAATGTGACTGAAATAAATGCTGATACAGGACACACATCCCCTGGGCATCGCTCAGGAGGCTGCCACTCGCCCCATCCACGTAGGACATCTCAACTTTAGTCAATTGTTTTTCAAACAGTACCACCTACCTTGGCATTAGAACAAGCCACTGGATCAGTAAAGGTGACAGACAGACAGACAGACAGACAGAGGAGCAAGGAGCTTACAGTAAGATGAAAAGACTGAGAAAGGTAGGGCTGGGCCTTAGCCAAGTCACTAAAGGACTCATTAATACACCAGAGATGGTCTGAAATCAAATTACCAATTCTGAAAGAGTAGAACCTTTATAGAGGATGCACATCAAAAGATGAAGGGATTACAAAGCAAACATAAAAGATACTAAGATTTTTAGGTTTTATATATTTTCATATTTTTTGGATGTGAGTGATTTCCCTGGTAGTATCTGTGTACTGTGTGTGCTTTGGTGACCTTGGGGCCAGAGAATCCATGGAATCCCCTGGGTCTGGAGGTACAAATAGATATGAGCTGCCATGCCTTGTGGGTGCTGGAAACCAAAGCTTGGTCCTTTACAAGAACACGTACATGAACTGCTGAGTCAACTCTCTAGCCCAGGATATGTTTTAGACAATTATGTTATAAAAACTCCACTACCCCAGAAGTATTAGATAAAACAGTATAAGCATGTTCTTCCAAACAAATGATCAGCTGGAGAAAATCCCATCTAGCTGCTGCCAAGTAAAGATTCTTCAATATAAAACCAGGGAGATCATTTCAAAATCTACTTCATGCCAGAACATGGTTCTACAAGCTTTTAATCCCAGCACTCTGGAGGCAAAGACAGGCAACTGTACATGAGGCCAAACTTGCCTATCTATACACAGCCAGTTCCAAGGTTAGGTTGAGGGGTTAGGGGTTAGGTTTTAGGGTTTAGGGGTCAGGGGTTAGGGGTTAGGGGTCAGGGGTCAGGGTTTAGGGGTCAGGGGTTAGGGGCTAGGGTTAGTCAGGAAAGAAAGGAGGAACACCGGCAGAGTTCAATACGTAGTGGTGGCTGTGTCACTTAAGTTTGTCACCTGAGAAGAAGGAACCCCCTCAATGAAATCTAGCAGGTAGGCCAGGCATGGGAGGATGACTGATGTGTAAGGGACCGCTCACTGTGGGTGGGGCCATCCCTGGACAGTAGCCCTGAGGTACGTAAGACAGTAAGCTGAGCCAGTGAAGGAGCAAGTCAGTAGGCAGCCTCCTCCACACCTACTGCAATCTGTGAGGTCTTTCTCACGGCAGAGGGGGCAAGCTAAGAGACTGCTAGTCCTCCAGAATGGAGCAGAAAGATGAACTGGCTGGGGAAAAAAGAAACCCTGGAGCTGGCCAGCTAGCTCAGTTGGTAAAAGTGCTTCCAAGCATAACGATTCGAGTTTAGCTTCCAAGATCTAGAGAGTAGGAAAAAACTGACTCCTGGGACTGGAGTTAAGAGGGCTCATGACTCTTGCAGAGAACCACTGACATCATCAGGTAACTCACAACCACCTCTAATTCCAGTTCTAGGGGACATAAAGCCCCCCCTTCTGGCTTCCTCAGATACCTGCATGCACATAGAAAACAAACACATGTGTGCACACACACATCCTAAATTAAGTGAATAAAGTTTAAAAAATAAGATTTCTGTACATTGTCCTCTGATTCTAATTTGGCATTTTCTCTCTTTCTGTCTCTTCTTCCTCCTCCTTTCTCAATAAATACAAAGAAAGAGTGAAATAAACCCGTGTGTGTATACAGTAATAACATCTGGAACTGAAGCATCCTAATATGAACAAGACAGACCACAGCACACTATAATTTTATGGCAACCGAGGGAAAAAAAACCTACAAACCTGGAACCAAGCACCTAAAGTATTCTCAACCAGCAGGAGGGCAGTCTAATAAACGTATTTCAAATTTAAACTCAACAATTACTGTGTAGAATGGAAATAAATCCAAGGGCTTAAAAGCACAGGGCTAAACACATAAGTCGATAATGAAGCAATGTAACTTGCTATCAGGTGTCCTAAGGGCCTAGTAATTTTTTCAACGTGGAGACAGGGACCAGCTTTTCACTTTGATGAGAAAAAAGCTAGGCATGGAGGTAAACCTGTACTCCCTGCAAAAGCAGGAAGATCTACAAGTTCCTGCCAGTGAAATCCAGGCCAGACAGAGCTACGTAGTAAGACCTTGTCCCAAAAAACACCAAACAAATGGAAAGAATAAACAAAGGAGACGACTTCCAAGCCAGTCAGTTTATCCACTCAGATGGGGAGAGCCCGGGGAAGGAAACTCCTCCCCCTCCTTCATCTTTGCAGTGCTGAGAAACAAGCCGACGGCTCTGCACACCAGTTAGGCAAGTGCGCTACATTCCCAACCCAAAACTTAACCCCAATCAATCAATACAACTGAGAGTAATTACAGAGGCTAAGCACACACGCACTGACCTACTCGGTGAGACTGTGTCAGGGAGCGATGGGCAAGAAAGAAGAATCACAAAAGAATCTGATGGAAGTTCAGAGACCTGAGAAACCGCAAAATACATAACAGGCTAAAATCACTATCAAAGGTGCACGGGGAAACAGCTACAGTCACAGCTCCGTGGTAAAGTGCTTGCAGAGTGTATTTATACATGATACTGGGTGCAGTGTCCAGCACCGCCAAACAAAAGCTCAGCTTAACTTCAGAAAGAAAATCTGGACCTAAGTTTTCTAACTTACACCCTAAAGACTCACGAAAGCTGGGAAATTCCTTATCATGTAAAAAACTAAGCGTCACCTTGTCTATTAGACAAAACCAAAACCAGGGATAAATGTTATCACTAAAGAAGGCGCACCTAGAAAATGGTGAGAGTCAACTTGTAAGAAACCCACATGACTTTCCCCGACTCAGCAGGTGAGTCAAACTGAGTAAATGACTCCTTTCTAAAGCTGTGTGGAATGCACTCAGCTAGAGACACACTAAGGAAACATAATCTCATAACACATGATAAACTTCCACGCGCTCTGTGTCCGCCACGGACTGCACACAAATAAATGTCAAACAAAAAAGGAAGACTGGAAAAATGGCTCAGTGGCTAAGAGTGCTTGCTGCTCGTCAGAGGACCTGAGTTACCAGTGACCCTATCTCGACCACCTGAAATCTAGCTCCAAAATCTATCTCTTCTGGCTTCACAGACACACATACATATAAAACAACAACAATAAATGAGAGGACACAAAAACAGTAATGTTTGGAATTAATGAAAGAAAACCCAGAAGGACTTTTAAATCTTTTCTCCAAACAGCTGACCTCCAGGGAGAGGGAAATGCCGTGGTAAAGCACAAAAACATTTTAACCAAAGAAACCTTCACCGAGTACAACAACGCGGGGCCAGTGACATGGCTCAGCAAGTAGAGGTGCTTCTTGCCAAGACTGACAACCTGAGTTTGAGTTGCAGGACCCACATGAAAACCGACTCCTTCAAATTGTCCTCTGGTCTGTACACACACACACACAAACGTACACACACACACACTAAAGAATGTAACTTAAAAAACAATAATTGAAAACATAAAACCAAGTAGAGCTGGGTGAGACAAACCAGAGGCATCCGGGAAGGAAATGCTGGCGGTGTGTGATGCCACAAGATCAAATACAACAAGTAGCTGAAACTCACCTAGAAGCACCCTTGCTACCGGCTAGCTTTCATAGTGACAGAAAGTGCTGTGCAGGGTACTTTGAGAGAAAAGCCATCAATGAACTTCACTATTAGTGGACACTGCATACTGCAATCCTCATCAACCAACAAGATCTGCCCACTGGAGGGACAGCAGTGTCCTAGTTAGGGTGACGATTGCTGAGATGGGGCACCAGGGGAAGCAAGGGTTTATGCGGATCACACTTCCACACTGCGGTCCACCACTGACAGAAGTCAGGACAAGAACTAAAACGGCAGGAACCTGGAGGCAGGAGCTGATGCAGAGGCCATGGAGGGGTGCTGCTTGCTGCCTTGCATAGCTTGCTCAGCCTGCTTTCTCATAGAGCCTGGGAGCCCATCTCAGGGGTGGCCCTACCCATAGTGGGACAGGCTCCTTCCCAGCAATCACTAGTTAGGAAAATGTTCTACAACGCTGAGCTTATGGAGGCATTTTCTCAATCAAGGTTCCCTCATCTCACATGCTTGTGTCAAGCTATCATAAAAATGACCACCAAGAGCAGCATGAAGTTTTATGGGGATAACCAACGGCTTTAGGATTGGATTTGAGGCGTAATCCACAGGAGGGAATTCCTACCAGGTACTGTAAACCTGGTCAGAAGACCTCAACTAGGGAGACCACCAGCCCCAGGCGGGGAAAACTGTGGGAAGCCACATATACCATTACAAGGTGGCTCTGGCTACCGCTGGCCACCACGCATAAGGTTGGGTAAACAACCAATGTGTACATATGCAGTAAAGTTTTTTGCCACGTCACTGCCTGGCCCAGGCATGATAATGAGGTTCTGAGGTACTGAGAGTATAACCAATCGGATGAGAGACATGTAAATGAGGTATGATACTGAGAGTATAACCAATCAGATGTGAGACATACAAATGAGGTAGAATGCATAACCAACCCGGGTGTGAGACACACCTCTCCTAGGCGTATATAAGCAGCACCAGTTCTGGGCTCGGGGTCTTTTCGCCTCTGCAATCAAGCTCTCCCAATAAACATGTGTAGAAGGATCCTGTTGTGGCATCTGCTTTGATGGCGAGTCGGGCACTCACAAGAGAAAACTATTACTGCTGTTTTCCTAAACGGACACATCAAACTGCCTATTCCCGATTTATTCTTACACCCAGGTCAGCACTGTCCTCAGCGATGGCCAGAGAAGCTTCTCTCTGTAGTGGTCAGTAAGTAACGCATACATGAGTCATCTAAGTGACGAGAAGTGGTTACTGAGTGTATGTCTGTGTCTGTCTCTTTCCCATTCACGCACGCACACGGTGGAGGGTAGGTAACCCAGGTGAGATCGTGGGAGAATGGGTGTTAAAAGTGTTAAGTGGCAGAGGATGGGAAGGACTGCTGGAAATGCTTTATGGACATAGCCACTGCTCTCCTCATAGCAGGTACAGTTAGCTAAACCATGTCGAGCCAGTACACACCCCTGCATGGACGCGGGGACTCACAGGGATCCTGGCTACATGCGATGCCACTGAGAGTTACAGCCCCCAGGGAAGGGGAAGGCATTCCTGAACATGCAGGCATCCGGCCCCCACACGACAGCTCACAACTGTCTGAAATTCCAGTTCTAGAGGATCTGACACCTTCACACAGACATACATGCAGGCAAAACAGCAATGCACACGAAACAGAAGTGAATTAAAAAAGAATGAAAAGGAAAAAAAGGAAAACATGACAATGAAGACCAAGGGTGTCCTAGTTAGATTTCCATTGCTATGAATAGACGCCATGTCCAAGGCAACTCTTATAAGGACAACATTTAACTGGGGCTGGCTTACAGCGTCAGAGCTTCAGTCCACTATTATCATGGCAGGAAGCACGGCAGTGTCCAGGCAGACATGGTCCTGGAGAAGGAGCTGAGAGTTCTACATCTTGATCTGAAGGCAGGCAGGAGATGACCAGGACTGACTTCTTCCACACTGGGCAGAGTTTGATTACCAGGAGCCCTCAAAGCTCACCTACACAGTGACACACTTCCTCCAACACAGCCACATCTCCTAATAGTGCCACTTCCCATGGGCCAAGCATATTCAAACCATCACGGAGAAGTGGGAAGAAATGCATTGGATATGTTCAAAATAAATGGTATAAACATATGAAACTGTCAAAAAAATCTTTAAAAATTAATATAATTCACTGAAACACAAAGGAAACTTTAAGGGTTTTTTTTTTTTTTTTTAAATCAATGCCTTTTGGAATTTTGGCTTAGGATAGTTTTGATCTACATTTATTTCTAAAATAGGAAAAAGAAAAAAAAGAGAGGACTTATGGAAAGCAGCCACAGAAACACTTACTTGGGGGTGGTGTGAGGGAAGGACACAGGAAGCATGGCACTGTGTAAATGAGACCCTTCATCACACGAACTCCTAAGCACAGCTGGAACACAACCAGGCTCTCAAGGATTAGACATCAACAACTAAGAGTCCCTGGAGAATTTCTGAGAGTAGTTCTAAAAATGTAATCTGAATGTCTAAATTCACTACAAATCTCTGCGATGATGACGGTGATTTGAACTTGCCTTTTAACCTGAGGTATGGCTAGAGGCCTGCCTAGGTCTGCTCCCAGGAGTGCAGCCTATAATCAGGACTGTGACTATTTAAGACAGTTCTACACTATAAACTGTGAGTGCCCCCAGTTGCAGTGACTGAGGGGTAACTGCTACTGGCCACAGCAGTCCTCCCCAGCCTGCAGGGCTCACCCTGAAGGCCCCTCCTCCTTCTGGAGGGAGCTGACGTGAGTGTTACAGATTGGATGCAAAGGTTCTGGCAATAGGGAGCCACAGAACACCACCAAGTCACACTGCACAATACACCTCACATAAAAGATGCACTGGGAGGGAAAACCCCACCCAGGAAGGCAAAGCCCCAGCAGGGGGAGGGGGGCATGGCCTGGCCTCAAGAGGTCAGCTCCCAGAGTAGTCTAGAAGCCTGGCCATGAAGGTCTCTAGGGATGGACTTACTAGCTATCCCTTGCCACTCAAGTTAGTATGACCAGCCAAGAGCTAATCCTCTTAACCTTTCTGGCTCTAGAATGGCTACCGGTAGCAGTTGAGCCAACATCCTGAGCCCTGCCATTTGCCATCAAGAGGTTTTCTCCACTCAAGAAATAAGCCAACCAGCAAAGACTGGACAATGGGCACTGCCGGATCTAAAATCAATCCCCAAACACCCGCAAACTGTCTGCTGAGAAACTTAGCTAAACTGGGTCCACCTCAGAACCTGTCTAACACACCTGGTTCTTTGCTCTGTGGCCTGACCTCAGTATGCTCTAGATAACCAATCTAAATGGCCACCAGAAGGCACTCTATAAACTTTAATACTCTCCATGACCTTGAAAATCTCTGCATAGGGCATGAGCTCCGTACTGTTCAAGTTTTTGGGGAATTGCACTTCTGTGGCCAGTGCTTGACATCCTGTCTCGTTGGCCTTTTACCCGGGGACCTGGACCCTGAGTCATCCACCAGGACTGAGCTGCCTGAATCACTGGCTTCCTCACCCTCTCCTCCCCACCACTGCTCCCCTTCTAACTTGCCACCTCCCCTTTCTCAACCTTCTCCCCATCCTCTTCCCTCCTCCGTGCCAACTCTGCCCCCTCCCCTTCTATGACCCTGAAACCCACAACCTAGTCTGCCCCGCCTGGATTCTCCTCCCCTGTGGCTGCTTACAGCAGTCTGGCAGACCTCCGCCCTCCTCTGCCCACTCCAAGAGGTGGCAAGGGCTGAGGGACTTGCTCCAATTCCCGTTCCTTTCTCCCTACACGACCTTGCCCAGACTGAAACAGGGTGAGCCTCCTCTGCCAACCTATCCATCTATAGTAAAGAGTTCCATTACCTTTGCCAGGCCTCTGACCTCTGACCTGTACGTTACACAGGATTCCACTCTCACTCCCGGGTGAGTTCGAGCGGCTGGCAGGAAGTATGCAGACTAGACCTAGTGGACAAAACAGTCCCTAGTGGGTGACAAGCCAAGGTCAGCTGAAGAACCCAACTGGGATTACCAGCCGGGTCAAGGTGGCCACCAGAGGAGGGAGCTTATGACCTATAGCCTCCTTCAGGGAATGGAGTTAGACAGAGTCGACAAAAGTTGACTTTGGTAAGTTTCATGAAATTACGCAGCAAGCTGACGAAAATTCCGCCATGATGCAGTACCTGCCTGGACTCAGCCTCCACAGCGGAGGCCACAGTCCTCGCTACCCATTTTATTTCTGTCACTGCAGAGAGAATATTTTCTGTACGGTATAGACACATCACCTGTCAATTTAAAAAGCCTATGGCCTATGGCTTAGGCAGGAAATGGGAAGTGGGATATCTGGGAGGCACAGAGAATTCTGGAATAGAGCCAGGCATAGGAAGATTCCCGCGGGGAAGACGGAACGAGACAGATGCATAGTACCTGAGCACAGGTAACTAGCCATGTGGCAGAATGTAGGTTAAAATAACTGGGGTGTCTACGTTATGATCTAGTCAGAGAAGAGCCTAGCTATAATAGCCAAAGTATTTGTAAATATATTTTGAGTCTGAGTCTTATTTCTGGGAGCATGGGAGGAAGCAGTCAAACCAAACCTAACTTCTACAAGTCCTAACCACAGAGCTGGAAAGAAACGAGAAAAGGAAGAGGATGGCTCTCAAACCCCAGTACAGACGTTGATGAAAATGGCTTTTAAAGTCTTTAAAAGCAAAGCCAAAAAAAAAAAAAAAAGAAGCCGGGCATGGTGGGGCACGCCTTTAATCCCAGCACTGGGGAGGCAGAGGCAGGCGGATTTCTGAGTTAGAGGCCAGCCTGGTCTACAGAGTGAGTTCCAGGACAGCCAGGACTACACAGAGAAACCCTGTCTCGAAAAAACAAAAAACAAAACCAAAACCAAAACAAAACAACAACAACAAAAAAGTCTTTAAAAGCAAGATAAGAGATGGCAGTTTCCTGACAACCCTCAGTAGCCCAGGAAGTCACGCCCAACCCACTGGCAGCCTGGCCATCAGAAGTCTGTATGCCCCCATGTGGGCTCATCTTCTGTGCCCAGTCACAGAGAGGCCCAGCCCCACTAGCATAGACTCCCAGACTCGGTGACCTTGCCAAGCCAAGGACAATGCTGCAGTATCATCACCAACTTCAGTGTGTGTGGGGGGGGGGGGGGGGGGATAGAACCCCCCCCTCCTGTACACCTAAGACCTTGCTCTTTCCTGCACAGATGGAACCCCCTCCTGTACACCTAAGACCTTGCTCTTTCCTGCACAGATGGAACCCCCTCCTGTACACCTAAGACCCTCTTCTTCCCTGCCTTCTTGTAGGGTGATTCTTCTCAAGTGTTTCTCGTCATGCCTGTCTGCCTGGTTCCTTTACTCCGCCATGAAATCCGTAGCTGCTTTGAAGCCACCCTGGCCCCCATAACCTTTCCTGATTCCCATCTTCTTTCCCTAGTTGCCTCACACATCTCTACCTCAGACTCCCCCATCCCTACCCTACAGATCCAGTTAACTCTCGAGTGTGGAATATCTCCACACCGTGACTGCTACCCACCGCAACTGGTCTTTATCCTCCTATTCCTTTCCCTCCAGACCCCAGTTTCCCGTCTTTGAAACCCACTGCTGCAGCCTCAAGCCACTCAAGTCCCACTATCTCAGGGACTCCCACTGACGGCCTCACAACACTCCTGTTCTCCCAGTGCGTACAGTACATGAGCTTCCGGTGCCTACCACACAGCACATTAAATACGGCAGTGGTTCCAACCCACCCTGTGGTTACCAGCACTTCTACCTTCCTCCCTAACACTCCTCCTCTGCCTTCCTACTTTACCATTGTGGACCTGAAGGATCCCTCCCTTCTTTACTGTCCCCCTGCATATTGACTTTCTCTTTGCCCTCACCCGGGTGGACCCTGATACAGGGCTTCGAGGAGGTAGCTCACACGGACAGTTCTCTCTCAAGGCTTCCAGGACAGTCCTCATTTTTCTGGCCAAGCTTCACTCCTAGCACACTTCTTTATTTCGCAGATGACATTTACTCTGCAGCCCTTCCTAGTCTCTGTCCCAACCAAGCAGTGTTTCGCTCCTCAGCTCTCTTGGTTGCCTGGGTTGCCCCCATCCTCTCGGTGGATGGACGCTTGCATAGATTAGTAAACCTGCAAGCAGCTTAGGCTGTGGTCAAAGCAAACTGCCTCCCCGTGGGGACCTCTTCACAGTAGGCTGAGCTGACTTAACCGGGGCATTCCAAAGAGCCAAGGACCAACATCTCCACCAATTCTAAGTATGCCTTAGTAAAAGCCCAGACCCGCCCCGCCTTATTCTCGACCCCAAGGGCACCACATTCAAGGCCCTGGGTTTGAGTCCCCAGCACTGCCTGGCAGGTCCGCTCTTCCTTGTCTGTCACTTCAGTTTATATCAATTGGCCACAGAGGTGCCACACAAAGTGCCAAAAATACAAACTCAAGACAAATTAGACATTTTTTAAATATGATTTTTCTGTTGTTTCTGGTTACTTTTTCCCTTCCAAAAATACTTTGCTGTGGGAATTAAATGTAAATTTGCATACCTGATCCATATCTAAAGTCGTTTCTATCATTTCTTGAAATTTTGAAAAATCAGAACGAAGATCAATAAGAGGAGTCACAAAAACTGCCAACAACAGTGCCTGGTGTCTTCCTAAAACAAAGCAGAGACAGAAGTAAAAACAACAGATCATAATATTAAAATAATGAAATCCTTTCAACCAGAAAGCACAAACTGTCCAGGTCTCTAAACTCAATTCTCTTTTATACTTTAACTCAAAGGGTATCTATAGACAGGGGGCCACTGTGGTGGTGCCCAAGGCCCTACTCCTAGAGCACTGCCCTCCCTGCAGGTCTGGGTCTCCTTCAGAGGGTATGGAAACATTAATTATGACTAAGTGAGCCAAAGACAAAGCCACTAGAATAAGACCTAATTTACATCCTAATTTCCATTAACAACCCAGCGTTCCAATCAGCAGAGGCTGAATCCAGTGTTTAAACTGGAACTTGGCTGTTGAGAGCCATCCCGAGGAATCGAGGAATCGTGGGAGGAGGGGAACAGGAACCAACAACGTGCAAGAAGGCAGAGTCAGGGCTGGCGCTAGCCCGGGCATGCTGCTCTGTGGCTTTCTCGTCCGCAGCACAGCCCTGTCCTGAGCCCTGTCCTTGTCTGCACAAGATAGTGACGATGACGACTACCCAGAGGATAGGTGCGTGCCTGAGACGACACAGCACTCAGGCAGTGCCCCATGCTGAACAGTCACTATACACTACACCATAATAAACAGCTGTTGCAGATGTGAGGCTCCTGTCATCCGCGGTGTCCCCTACCCTCTCTAATGCAGACCTCCTGGAACCTTCACGACCCCTCAGCCTCCTTCCCTGGGTTTTAACCTCCACTAAACCTTAGTTGCCAGTTTCCAACTGGATTTTGAAAGACTGCATTCTCCATTAACTACCACAGCCTGGAAAGCCCTGCAAAAGCTAAGGCAAGGCCCACAGACCCCTTGACATCAAGGCGGGGCATGGACACGGGTCATCATTTCACCTTTTTCCCATTCCCAAAACAGGTAACAAAGGTGCACAGTATTAGACTTCCGTGTCTGTTACCAATCAAAATATCCACCACACTCTCAAATCGTTTAATAGCTTTTGGAGTTATCCTAAAGTTTCGTTTAAACTCATCATTTCAGGTTGGAGAGATGGCTCAGTGGATTCAAGCATAAACTGTTCTTGCAGAGGACCCAGGTTCAATGTTGAGACCCACACTGGGCAGCTCACAGTTTATCTGTAACCCCAGCTCCAAGGGCTTCAGACTTTGGCCTCCATAGGCACCTATCGTCACATTTATTAAAAATAAAGATTCATTACTCTGAAATTGAAGAAAGAGTAGGCCTTTCTTTCATTCCTCTCTTAGAAACAAGGCTGTAACTACGTTGTATAAGCTAGTATAAGCCCCTGGGCATCATCGATGTTCCTGCCTCGGACTCCTGAGCAGCTGGGATACAGAATTAAACTACCACAGCCAATCTGTCAGCATCCCCCTCCCCTTTAGATTTAGTTATCTTTACTTTTATATAAAATGCATCCTTGGTGCCCACAGAAGTCAGAAGAGGCTATCAGATGTCCTAGAACTGGAGTTTGGAATGGTTGTGGTGGCCACAGAAGCTGGAAATCAAACCTGTCCTCTGCCAAAGCAACAAACGCTCTTACACGCTTAGCCGGCTCGCTCTCCATCTTACACGCTTAGCCGGCTCTCTCTCCACCTTACATGCTTAGCCGGCTCTCTCTCCATCTTACACGCTTAGCCGGCTCTCTCTCCACCTTACACGCTTAGCCGGCTCTCTCTCCACCTTACACGCTTAGCCGGCTCTCTCTCCACCTTACACACTTAGCCGGCTCTCTCTCCACCTTACACGCTTAGCCGGCTCTCTCTCCACCTTACACGCTTAGCTGGCTCTCTCTCCACCTTACACGCTTAGCCGGCTCTCTCTCCACCTTACACGCTTAGCCGGCTCTCTCTCCACCTTACATGCTCGCTCTCCACCTTACACACTTAGCCGGCTCTCTCTCCACCTTACATGCTTAGCCGGCTCTCTCTCCATCTTACACACTTAGCCGGCTCTCTCTCCATCTTACACACTTAGCCGGCTCTCTCTCCATCTTACACACCTAGCCGGCTCTCTCTCCACCTTACATGCTCGCTCTCCATCTTACACACTTAGCCGGCTCTCTCTCCATCTTACACACCTAGCCGGCTCTCTCTCCACCTTACATGCTCGCTCTCCATCTTACACACTTAGCCGGCTCTCTCTCCATCTTACACACCTAGCCGGCTCTCTCTCCACCTTACATGCTCGCTCTCCACCTTACACACTTAGCCGGCTCTCTCTCCACCTTACATGCTTAGCCGGCTCTCTCTCCACCTTACATGCTTAGCCGGCTCTCTCTCCATCTTACACACTTAGCCGGCTCTCTCTCCATCTTACACACTTAGCCGGCTCTCTCTCCATCTTACACACTTAGCCGGCTCCCTCTCCAGTCCTTATACACTTAGCCGGCTCTCTCTCCATCTTACACACTTAGCCCCGGCTCTCTCTCCATCTTACACACTTAGCCCCGGCTCTCTCTCCATCTTACACACTTAGCCCCGGCTCTCTCTCCATCTTACACACTTAGCCGGCTCTCTCTCCATCTTACACACTTAGCTGGCTCTCTCTCCATCTTACACACTTAGCCCCGGCTCTCTCTCCATCTTACACACTTAGCCGGCTCTCTCTCCATCTTACACACTTAGCCAGCTCTCTCCAGCCCTTACAAGCTTTTTAAATGCATTGCTAAGGAGCTGGAGAGTTAACACTGCACGCTGCTCCCGCAGAGGACTCAAGTTTAGTTCCAAGAACCCACACTAGGCAGCTCCAGGAGACCTGATATCTTACTGTCCCTTCCGAAGGGAAGGAGAGACAGAGGGACAGACAGATGGACAATGCATACACAATTTAAATGCATTAATTACAAGTGTGAGGCAGGCGGATCTCTGAGCTCGAGGCCAGCCTGGTCTACAGAGTGAGATCCAGGACAGCCAGGTACACAGAGAAACCCCGTCTTGAAAAAAACCAAAACCAAAACAAACAAACAAACAAAAAAAATCAAGTGTATAGCTCTGTATCAAGGTTTTGTATCTTGATAACTACACTTCAATACAATTAGTTTCTTTTCTCCTTGTTTATTTCATATGTTTAAAACCATTATTTTGAAAATAAGTTTTATTAGAAGCCAAAACAGCCTGTGTAGTACAAAATGAAACAAAGCTACAAACACTAGATACACGGCTGCCGAAAGGGCTTCAGACAGAGGTTACGAGGGCTGACTGCTCTTCCAGAGGGCCTGGCTTCCATACCCAGCACCACATGCCAGCGCATAGCTGTCTATAACTCCAATTACAGAGTACTGGATGCCCTGTCCGGCCTCTGCAGGCTAAGGCAGCTTGGTTTTGCCTTTTAATTACAGAGAGAGAACACACACTAGCAGGCCTCAGCTCCACCGCTCTCCCCTTATTGTCTCGCACTGTGACTTCAACATGTCTAACCCCTGCTAGCCTTAAACGCATCACTGGCTGATACAGTGAGGCTCCCCAGCCTCTCAAATCCTAGAAGCTGGCTGTTTCTCCGACTTTCTTTTGTTTTCTTTTCTTCTTGTTTGTTTTGGCTTTTGAAACAAGGTCTCACTCTTGTAGCCCAGAATTTATGTAGCTCAGAATTTATGGCAATTCTCCTGCCTCAGCATACTAAGTTTGGGAATTATGGTTATCAGCCACTATATATAGCATCAGTAATTTCTCTTTCTTCAAATTTTAAAACTTTAAGTGCAGAGGTGTTTTGCCTGTATGTATGTCTATGCAACACTTACATGTTTGGTACCCAAGGAGGCCAGAAGACAGTGTCAGATCCCCTGGACCTGGATTTACAGATGGCTATGTTGGTGCTGGGAATCAAACCCAGGTCCTGTGGAAGAGCACCCAGTGCTCTTTTAAGTGTTGAGCCTTCTCAGCCTTCTCAGCATCTCTCATGCTTGCTCAGTAAGGATCTTGGATGTCAAAGATCACCAAATGAATTGTGAACTTCTTAATTAACTGAAGCATGAAGTGTCAGGCCTGGAGGGATAAACATCCCACGCCCATAGATGGGCAGAATACTGTGAAAACGGCGACATTAGCAACCAAAAAGACTCAATGCGCTCTCTATCAAAATTCCATTTGCACGTGGCTGGAGAGATGCTCAGTGGTTAAGAGCACTGGCTGCTCTTCCAGAGGGTAAGGGGTCCAATTCCCAGCACCCTCACAGGGGCTGACAAGCAGGGTCAGGGTCAGGGTCAGGGTCAGGGTCAGGGTTAGGGGTTAGGGTTAGGGGTCTGTAACACCAGTTTCAGGCACAGATAGACATGAAAATACAAATAAAATAATAACTTTTCAAAGTAGTTACAAAGTCTGAACGGATAAGTTAGACATGAAATAATCTGTATGTCTGCGTGAGTTATCTTAACCTGCTGGAAACGTGTTCAATGTAGAACACGGTTATTTTCTATTTTACCCTGCGACGTTTGAGATAGACATAAAGGTCAATTTCATCCCTGTTTCTAGATGTGAGGGTGATCTGGCTGGACAGGCATCAATCACCCCGCTCTACCACTCCATGGGGTCAACTAAAGCCACACAGTCACCTTCCCTAAGATAGGAAAACTGCTTTTGTTGAGGACCTCTGTGCAGCTAACTGCATTACCAGCTAGAACCTCCAAATGAGCCAGCAAGTATCTTACAGAGAAAAACTGTAACCAATGCAAATGCCCTCCCTTTCCGTGCTGCTGCTGCCCCCTGCTGGCTGTGAACACACCTGACTCTTGCTGTTCTCTGGACTAAAAAGCAAGCTTAGAATGAGTCAAAACGGAAAACATCACAGGAGGACAAATTATCTGTAACTTCTCAAAATAATGGATGCTAATATTCTTTTTAAAGCACGGTAAATTCCACACACGAAAGAACTGTGCTGAGCTCTTTAAAAATAATGGGGATGGGAGGACCCACAGAAGGAAACCGGGAACACGGAACACAAGACAAGACGTCTTCTTAAAGTTTATAAGCTCAGGCTGCGCACGCGCGTGCGCGCGCGCGTGTGTGTGTGTGTGTGTGTGTGTGTGTGTGCTACTGTGTGTGTGTGTGTGTGTGCTACTGTGTGTGTGTGTGCGCGTGCGTGTGCTACATCTATCAACAAACAGGCACCTCAGCAACTGTCAGCGCAGCCCTGCGGTCAGGGTCAGAAGCAGACGTGTGAGCAGAGGATGAAGAAGTGCATGCTTCTAGAACCAGGGGCCGAAAGAGGAAGATGCAGACTCATACCAAAAGGGGTTCAGACTAGGACTTGGTATTTTTAGTCAGTCAGTCAGTCAGTCAGTCAGTCAGTCTTACTTTTTGAGACAGAGTCTCTCTACACAGTACTTGCTATCTTAGAACTTCCTATGTAAACCAGGCTGGCCTCAAACTCAGAGCTCTGCCGCCTCTCATGACCAGATCTGTGCTGAGGGAATAGGGCAAACATGAACACTTAAATGTGCTAAGTCACAGAAAGGGAGGATTAAAACAAAAATTCACACAAGCTGGGCACGGTTGTGCAGTGCTTTTACCTCAGCACTTAAGAGGCAGAGCAGGGGCCAGGCATGGTGGCGACACCTTTAATCCCAGCACTCGGGAGGCAGAGGCAGGTGGATTTCTGAGTTCGAGGCCAGCCTGGTCTACAAAGTGAGTTCCAGGACAGCCAGGGCTACACAGAGAAACCCTGTCTCGAAAAACCAAAAAAAAAAAAAAAAAGAGGCAGAGCAGGGCAGCTCTTTGTGAGCTTAAGACCAGCCTTGTTTATACAGAATTCCAGGCCACCCAGGGAGGGCTTCATAGGACACTGTGTCAATCGGTCAATCAGTGAGTAGATGAGTAAATAATAAGTAATTAAGTGTGTACTAGGTGACTTACTAGGAAACAAAAGGCTATCTGCTACTGTACAGTGGGAGATACATGAAAGCAGAAAGCCCCAAACAGCTGCTGTGTGCTAAGGCCTTACTGCTTAGAGCGACCCAGTCTCAGTGCATCATTACTGCTTAGAGCGACCCAGTCAGAGCGCATCCCTAACTCCTGCTGAAACCAGACAAAATGATATAAAAAGGAAACAAGCAGATGCTACGCATTTATATGATGGGGAAACCGAGGCACGAGGAGCAGAAATTCGTAGTCACAGAGTGGAGGAATCAGGTTTTCATTCTGTCTCTTTTGTATATGAGCCATGATGTGTGTGCAGACCAGAGGAGCCCTGCAGGAGTCGGCTCTTCCACTGCACGGGTTCTGAGATAACTGAGGTCCCAGGTTCAGTGATGAGCTCGTACCACCGGTTGGTACATCTAACAAACGGGGAGGAGGCGTGTTTCTACAAAGGTCCTTTGAGAAAATAAGAACTCGTTGTAAAGTATCATCTTTTTTCCCACGTGTTTGTCCACAGGCTCAGATGGGAGCGGATGCACATCCAAGTGAAGGCTGCTGTCAGGAAGCTTCCACGCTATTCCTCCCCACAGCAGTCTCAAGGGAAGGTCTCTCTCTCTCTCTCTCTTTTAAAGATGTATTTATTTTATGTATGTCAGTATACTGCTGCTGTCCTCAGATCCAGCAGAGAGGGAGTTGAACTCAGGACCTCTGGAAGTGCTCTAAAAACTGCGGACTTTTCTCCAGATCCCGAACCCACAAGGTCTCCTAATTGAACCTAGAGCTTACTGATGTGTTGAGTCTTGCTAGCCAGGTTGGAGCTTCAAAGATCCCCTGCCTCCACCTGGAACTATGAGCACCCCAACTTCAGTCCAGGCCTGTGTACCAAGTGCTTAAACTCCTTAGCCCTCAGTTACCTTGGTGCCTCGGGCCCACAACGTGGCTCAGTGGGTAAGGGGCTTGCTGTCAAGCATGGCTACCTGATTTCGAGTCCTGTGACCCACAGGATGGAAGGAGAGAACCAACTCCCCAAAGCTGCCCCCTCCTGCTTCCACACATAACACAAAATAAATTATTGTCACAACAAAACTCAATTTGTATTCTGTCATCATGAAGCTGAGTTTAAATTTGTGTGGAAAAGAAAGCAAATTTTCCCATAACACTGACAGGTCTATTTTGAGATACTGGGTCTCATCGCCTATCAGCCATATAAGCAATCTACTGCCAAGCTCCTGCGGGGTATGTTTCAATAGCTCTGAGAGTTGCTGATGTCCAATTCCAACTCAAAATGCTTTACATGTTAGATATTTAATAACTACACAAACTAAAATTAGCGTTGTAGAAGCTTGTATTCAGTCCAAGGAAGGTACAGGGGGAGACTGGGGAGATGGACGACCCAATGGCCAAGAGCACTGGTTCAGGACAAATGGGAATGACGTCCAGATCTGCAGCACCCAGACAGAGTTAAGACACGGCTGCCCCTCCCGATAACCTCACACTGAGGGAGGGGGAGCGGCAGAGTCCAAGAGCGCACATCGACTGGCCATCAGCCCAACTAGGAAAGCAAACATATGAATGGGAGAGAAACTTTGAAGGGTTGCTCTGGGCACACGTACGCACAGGGACACACGATCCATCTATCTATGCAAAGCACACTCATTTCCACAGTGCCCACACACACACACCTTTGTCAAGGACATGATCTCACTCACATGTATTCTATTAGATAACTATATGGACTTCCTTTTTATTGAGACATGATGTTGTGCAGTCTGGGGGGCTGACCTTGACCTAGCAGGCCCAAACACGGGAAACACGGCAAACGTGGTGCTGGGAGGCCTTGCCCTCCCTCCCCCTTGCTAAATCATTACATTACACTCCTACAGCTGGCCACCAAGGTCCGTTTCCTTATTAACCCCTGTCTGTGCCTGACTCAATGCAGACCTATTGGAAAGTGTGACATCCCCACAGACCTAAGAGCACATTTGTTAAAACAGGGTGAGGGGAAAATGACAAAGCTAACATAAAACAAAGCTGCCGGCCGGCCGACCGCACACTACCTTCGTATTTCTCCAGAGCCTGGATGACGCTGGGGAGCTGGTTAATACCCTGATACAGTCGGTAACAGTCTTGTAAATTTGCTGCTTGTCTCTGGAACTTCTTGGCAAGCCGGTTAAGGTCTGGGAACCGGCGAAGCAAATCCTCCTGTAAGCTCTGCCTCAGTTCCGAATCCTCGACAAAAGCTTCCACTAAATCTAACCTGGCAGAAAATAAATAAGTAACGTAAAATAAGAGTAAGTGATAAGACAGCTCAACAGGAGGGCAGCTTGACAACTGAGTTCAGTCCCCGGGAGGTCCACGCGGACATTGTCCTCTGACTTCCACATGTGTGGCCACACGCCACCACACACACACACACCACACACACACACACACACACACACACACACACACACACACACGAGTCGCTATCCTCACCGCCTCTATCTCTTCAAGGCTGGAATTTTTGTTACACGTGGGTATCACCATGGTTAGCTAAAGAAAAAAAAACTAACTTTAAAAAGGGAAGAGCAGGACTGGAGAGATGGCTCAGGAGTTAAGAGCACCGACTGCTCTTCCAGAGGTCCTGAGTTCAAATCCCAGCAACCACACACGGCGGCTCACAACCATCTGTGATGGAATCCAATGCTCGCTCCTGGTGTGTATGAAGACAGCTATAGCGTACTTATAAACATAAAATAAATAAATAGATCTGAAGAGGAGGAAGAGGAAGAGGAGGAAGAGGAAGAGGAGGAAGAGGAAGAGGAGGAAGAGGAAGAGGGGGAAGAGGAAGAGGGGGAAGAGGAAGAGGGGGAAGAGGAAGAGGAGCAGAGTTACTTCCAGGATAGCCAGGGCTATACAGAGAAACTGTCTCAGGAGAGGGGGGTGGGGGGGGAGGGGAGGGGAGGGGAGGGAGGGAGAGTGAGCAATCTTCTACAAAACTCAGGCACAACAGACAGGTACAGTAAGCCATGCCTGCATGCTAGCACCTGGGAGATGAAGACAGGAAGAACACGAAATCTGGGTTTGAGGCTAACCTGGGCTACGCAAGACCCGGACTTGAAGCAAAAAAAGCAAAACACACTAGCACAAAACAAATCACAATGCTCCTTCAGTCTGGCCCAGAGATCCTGAGAAGCCTAACAAATTGCTAGTTTCACAAGTCTATTCAGCAAACCACTTCAGAAGTAATTACAGTGTCAGTTTACACCTCTAGATAACAGACAATGTAAAAAAAGAAAAAGACTTGTCTCCTTGACAATGCCACTTTAAAAATCACAACTTTAGAAATATCAAAGCTTCTAGTGGCATTCAGAGAATATACCTATCACTCATATTAAATTCAATTCCTCAGCTGCACAAAATTTGATAGGGATTAATTCACAATTTAACTGGAATGCAAGATAAATTTTTAAGAGCCTAAAATTCCAAAGGGCTCTCTGGAAATCAATCCTAAGATATCTGGTATTTCAAAACAACCATCACAGTTACTTCTCAGAGTACATGGGTTTATAGATGTGTCACAGCACCCACATGGAGGTCGCAGGACAAAGTTCAAGAATCTTCTCCCTCTACAGTGTGGGTCCCTCAGATGAACTAGGTCATCAGGCTTGGCAGCAACTGTCTTTTACCACTGAGTCTTTCACCAAGCCAACATTTGGTTTTTAAAACCAACGTTCGTGGGAGCTGGAGAGATGACCAAGAGCACTGGCTGCTTTTCCAAAGAAAGCAGTTTTGAGTCCCAGTACCCAGATACCAGTCACAGTTGCTTCTAACTAGTTACAGGGTGCTGAACACTCTGTGCTGATGTTCTCGGGCTCCCGCACACACGTGATGTGCTTGCATACACTCAGACGTCACCTGGATCACCAGGGCATTCGTCAGTGACTGGATCATCCAGGGGAAGGAAGACAGGGGATGGGAACATAAAAGGTATGCGAGTTGGGACTAGGTCTTGTGTAAGCTAATGGCTCGTATCAAACCAGCGTATTAAAAGTACAGCATCAGGCTAGAGAGATGGCTCACTGGTTAAGGGCACTGACTGCTTTTCCAGAGGTTCTGAGTTCAATTCCCAGCAACCACACGGTGGCTCACAACCATCTGTAATGGGGTCTGATGCCCTCTTCTGGTGTGTCTGAAGACAGCTACCGTGTACTCATACATAAAATAAATAAATAAATTTTAAAAAAGAAAAGAAACTGGACTAGGGACAGAGCTCAGCACAGCATCCTGAACGAGTTTCCAGAACTGCTTCAACCTCCCAGTACCACATAAACTGCGGGTGGTGGCCCAGGGCCTGGGAGGTAGAGGCAAAAGGATCAAAAGTTCAAAGTTAGGTGAGAGAAAGGCTCAGAGGACAGAGACGCTTGCTGAGAAACCTGTCTATTTGATGAGTTTGACCCCCGGAGCCTACATGAAGCTGGAAGAACGGATGCCACGACTGTATAGTGAACACCAGTACATGCTCATGCGTCTGCCTGCCTGCCTGCCTGTCTGTCTGTCTGTCTGTCTGTCTGCCTCTACACACACAGAGGGCATACACACAAAAACACACCATGCGCATAGTAATTTCTTTTCTCATCCTCAACTAAATATTGAGTTCAGAGTCAACCAGGACTCCAAAACAAAAGAAAAACTAAAATGAGTTGTGAAACTGAGTGTGTATCAGAGTGAGTGGCATTCCCACACAGTAAGCACACGCTGCTCGGAGGCAGCGAAAGCACACACTCCACGCCGTACCTCTCCTCTATCCTGTTCCTATCCATGAGCGGCTGCTTGATCCACTGGTTAACCAATCTTTGTCCTTGAGCAGTTTTGCATTTATTCAATAATGCGGCCAGAGACTGAGAGCCAGTGGTGTCTTCAACAGAACCCTAGAACACAGAAATAAATACATACGTACATACACACACATCAGCAAAGACTAATAGGACATGAAATACACTTTGGGCAAAAAGAATGAGTATTATTCTCCAAAAATAAACTGAAAACTGTTCACAAAAATGTTTTTTTAAAGATTTATTTATTTATTATTATATGTAAGTACACTGTAGCTGTCTTCAGACACTCCAGAAGAGGGCGTCAGATCTCGTTACGGATGGTTGTGAGCCACCATGTGGTTGCTGGGATTTGAACTCAGGACCTGGTGTTCTTACCCGCTAAGCCATCTCTCCAGCCCCCACACAAATGTTTCTAAGCTAAGACCAAATTTCAAGCCGTTAATCTGTATTTACAGAGGCATACTTTGCCCTCAACGACACCGCTTCGTAATTACTGCCGTTTTTCTCATCCCAACCAAAGTTCCCTCCCCTCTGTCCTCCCAGTCTCTGCTTCCAGTTACTGCAGTGTTTAACCAAACTCAAAATAGAACTTTAAAGCACTGCTATCATCACACAAAATTATTCAAAACCCTAGGGCAAGTCAACATATATTACTTGAGGCTAGAAAAAATAAATACAACAGTTAAGAACTATCTATTCCAGCTACAATAATGTTATAAAATACAGATCCCTTAAACAAGCCATTACTGGCAAAAGGATTTTTTTTTTTTTAATTATTCAGTTTTTAACCCATGTTGACTTTTTTTACCTGGAAAAGGTTGAGGGCTCTAACTGCTGCCGTGTCCAACTTCATGTACTGGCTGAAGTCAAAAGTAGCCAGTTCAAACTGCCCAAAATTTGAATCGTCTGATAAGAGTTCTAAAAACTTGATTACTGCAGATAATGATGAAACTGCAACCTAAAAATAAAAATTTAAATAACTGATTCTTCCATCATAAGATGAGGAGATACCAGAAATGCAAACAAAAGTACAAGAAGATCAGCTGGGCATGGAGGCCCGTGCCTGGAATTCTAGTCCATGAGTGGAAGGCCGACACAGGCAAGTCACGGGTGCGGCCAGCCTGGGATGCATAGCAAGTCTACACAAGTGTACAATGCAAAGGGCAGCCTCTCATGCTGGTGACAACTCAGCAGCTGAAGCACCTGTCCCCAAGGCTTGTGATCTGAGTCTGAGCCCGAGACCCAGCCGGCAAAAAGAGCTCCCCACAAGTGTCCTGGGCTCACGAACAAGATGGGAGCGCCTTCATGACCATCGCATGCTCACGTGATATTATATACACCATACGTGTATAATCAAAGTGAAACCCACCACGAGTGGTGGCACACGCCTTTATTTCCAGCAATTGAGAGGCAAAGGCTAATATCACCGACGCTGAGTTCAGATTTCACAGTGAGTCTGACATGAGGAGGCTCAGCAGCAGAAGGTCCTCCCACCAAGCCTGAGCGCTACCCCAGGGTTCACACGGTGGGAGTAAAAACCAAACTCCCGAAACTTGTTCCCACTTCCACACGCACGCTGTGGTGTGCGTGCATGCAGGTCCATGAGCACGGGTGTGTGCACACACAATAGATAAATGCAATTTTTAAAGTGACTGAATTAGCCTTTAAAAACATCACTGTAGTGATGTAAGCACACGTTTGTAACCCACAGACCTGATTCTCCATCTCTGGTAAGGCAGCGCTATTTATCTGTTCTCCTTTTTTGCCTTTCAGTAACCGGTTGAGATCCTGATAAATGTCTTTAGTGGAGAAGTCGGCTCTCTTTCTTTCTGTAATCAGAATCCCTCCTCTCTGGATAACCTGTTTATAGGAAAGATTTCAAATTACTTTGAGGAAATCAATGAGAAAAGGAAATATCTAACATGAGAAAGCATAAAATAACGACAGCCTAGAAGACTACTAACATGCATCAAATTCTGTTCACTATACAAGTCCTTAGGACTACTGTGTGTGTGTGTGTGGGTGTGTGTGTGTGTGTGTGTGTGTGTGGGTGTGTCTGTGGTGTGTGTGTGTGTCTGTCTGTCTGTCTGTGTGTGTTGTGTGTGTGTGTGTCTGTGTGTCTGTGTGTGTGTGTTTTCGAGACAGGGTTTCTCTGTGTAGCCCTGGCTGTCCTAGAACTCACTCAGTAGACCAGGCTGGCCTCGAACTCAGAAATCCGCCTGTCTCTGCCTCCCAAGTGCTGGGATTAAAGGTGTGCACCACCACCGCCCGGCAGGAACTACTTTTAAATCTAAGAACTCAGGAGGCGGAGGTAGGTGGGTCTCACATCTTTGAGTTCGGGGTCAGCCTGGTCTTCACAGGGAGCTCCAGGATAGCCAAATCTACAGTGTCACTCATTTAAAAAAAAAAAAAAACTGTGAACTTTGAATTCAATTTTAAAGTTATGACTAAATGAAAGTTTCAAAAAAAGTTTCTTGCTTGTTGCGATGCTGCACACCTTTAATCCAACCAAGAAGCTGAAACGTTTAGAGAAGAGTTTGAATGCCATGTTGAGACCCTTGGGAGGGAGGGGAGGCATGGCTAGGGGTAAGTGCAGTACTAGAGAACTTGCCTGCCATGCTGGGAACCTTATCAGTGCCCAGTACTATCAGGTGGGCACGGAAGTCCATCCCTGTACTCCTAGCCCTAGGAGGAAGAGACATGAGGACTGCCAGTTAGAAGCAGGCCAGCATGGCCAGTGAGTTAGCAGACAGAACGTGTCTTAAAAAGTATCTGCGGGACTTGAAGATGGCTTAGCAGTTAAAAGCACTGCCTCCTCTCCCAGCACCCACCTGGGGGCTCCCAACCCATCTGTAACTTTAGTTCCGAGACCCAATACCTTCTTCTGACTTCCATGGATGCCAGACATTCATGTGGTACACATATACACACGTAAGCAAAACACTCACACATTTTTAGCTGGGTATGGTAGTGCACAGCTTTAATTCCAAGGCTTGGGAAGCAGAGGCAGGCAGATCTGAGTTCAAGGTTATCCTGGTCTACGAAGTGAGTTTCGGGACAGCCACGGCTACACAGTGAGGAAAATAAATCTCTGGGGAAAATAAATCTCCTTTTGTTTTTTAAGTTCAAGGCCAGGTTTGGCTGCAAATCTAAAATAATAAATACACGTACACACACAACATAGACAAAAAGTTCCGTAAAGGTTAAATTTTAAAAGGGAAACAGGAGCCATCTGTGGTAGCACTCAAGTCATCCTAGAACTCAGGCTGCTGAGGCAGGACGGCTGTGAGTTCTAAGCCAACCTGGGCTGTCAAGTAAGAAAATGACTCAAAAAAAAAAAAAAAAAACCCTAGAAACTTAAAGAAAAATTCTAGGTTTGGGTTGATATAGTTCAGTGATACCTACCTGCTTAGCACACGCCTGGCCAAGATCGCCAACAAAATACGAAATAAATATCGTAAGTATTTAATGTCTGATAAACATGCCAAATACAGCTAACAGTTACTACAACTATTCTCCTGGAGTGAAGACAGAAGAAAAGACTAAACGAAAAACAAGTTCTTTTTAAGATTTATGTATTCAAGTCTATGAACACTATTTGCACATATGCCTGCGTGACAGAAGATGGCATCAGACAGAAGAGGGCATCGGATCCCATCATAGATGGTTGTGAGCCACCATGTGGTTGCTGGGAACTGAACTCAGGACCTCTGCAAGAGCAGCCAGTGTGCTCTTCACTGCTGAGCCACCTCAGCAAGTCTTATACAAACACTTGTCGTGATGACTTAAGAATGCCAAGTTCGGGGCTGGTGAGATGGCTCAGTGGGTAAGAGCACCCGACTGCTCTTCCGAAGGTCCAGAGTTCAAATCCCAGCAACCACATGGTGCCTCACAACCACCCACAACGAGATCTGACGCCCTCTTCTGGAGAGTCTGAAGACAGCTACAGTGTACTTACATATAATAAATAAATAAATCTTAAAAAAAAAAAAAAAAAGAATGCCAAGTTCTTTCAAAGTTAAGAATCAAGATTGTCCTCAAAATAAAACATTATTTTAATTAGAATTAAAACTGTTTTTTTCCCCTGATAAATGAAAAGCATCATCAGTTGGAACCACAGCTCAGTGCTAGAGCCCTGGCCTAGCATCCAGAGCTCAGTGCTAGAGCCCTGGCCTAGCATCCAGAGCTCAGTGGTACAGCCCTGGCCTAGCATCCAGAGCTCAGTGGTACAGCCCTGGCCTAGCATCCAGAGCTCAGTGCTAGAGCCCTGGCCTAGCATCCAGAGCTCAGTGCTAGAGCCCTGGCCTAGCATCCAGAGCTCAGTGGTACAGCCCTGGCCTTGCATCCAAAGCTCAGTGCTAGAGCCCTGGCCTTGCATCCAGAGCTCAGTGGTACAGCCCTGGCCTAGCATCCAGAGCTCAGTGCTAGAGCACTGGCCTTGCATTCTAGAGGCCCTAGGTTCAAGGAAATACAGGGGAAGGGGTATTTTAAATGAAGGATGTTCCTAGACTGAATGCCCTTACCTGCCTCAGTTTCCCCATGTCTCCAGTAGTCTCTCCTCCAGGTAGAACGCATTCCTTTGGTCCAATCTGAATCAGAAGAGCCTCGAGATTGGAGAATTGATCATTCTCAGGGAACTCACACAAGCCCAGCTTCCTCTGGGTGGAATCCACATACCCAACTCCAACCTGTCTTTGACCATCAACCACAGCCATTTTAATACCCATAACGCCAACGGAAGATGACATGTCATTGTTACCAAACAGGATGTCTTCAAACTGAGAAAGATTGCCGGGAGAAGCCTGAGCAAAAACAAAAACAGTTTTTAAGGAATATTGGACATAGTTAAGTTTTGCAAGTGAATAATGATCCAATCAATTAATTTTGTATTTTTTTTTACAAAATCATGCCGGTCAGTCTATTTTCAATTATTACTACATGTGCTTTAAAGACCCTCTCTTCCTTTTGCAGTTACCGATTTCTCCAGAGACGGGCAATGGTGGTGCATGCCATTAATCCTAGCACTCGAGAGGCAGAGGGAGGCAGATCTCTGTGGTTTGAGGCCAGCCTGGTCCACAGAGTGAGTTCCAGGACAGCCAAGACCACACAGAGAAACTATTCTGCCAAACTGATTTTCAAGCCTCCCAGCACACAAGAGACTGAGACAGAATGTCAGGGTCCAATCAAGGCCAGCGTGGGCCACAGGAGGATGCTATCTCAAAGGCCAAAGCACCCTCCAGGCTTGTGTGACGCTATATCGCTCGTTAAAGGTGTGGACTAAGAAATGTGCTCACAGTCACAAATGTTCCTATAAATGAGACATTAGGGACAGTAAAACCTGTCTGACATACTTCACATATGAAAAAGGCCAAGAAAGGCAAGTGTGGCAGAGCTGTAATCACATCAGCACTGGAGAAGCAGAGGCAGGACGATCGATGACACCAGACTCAAGAAAAATTAGCTTCCTTTAATTCCTCACCTTGAGAAGCTGAGTTGGGCATTTTTCTTTGTTTTTGTTTTTTTGTTGTTGTTGTTGATTGTTTTTAGCTTTCAAAACAGGGTTTCTCTGTGTAGTTCTCCATATATATAGACTAGGCTGGTCTAGATCAGCCTGCCTTTGCCTCTCAAGTGTGGGGATCAAAGGCATGCGCCACCTGCACAACAAGACAGCCATTTTCCAAGGATTGCCAAGAACCCTGGGCCATCCTGAGGACACAGGGAGACTTTGCCTCCAAAGAAAAAGAAAAAAACTAAAAACAACAAACTGGAGGCAGAAAGACAGCGCAGAGATTAAGAACACTGGGTGGTGTTCTAGAATCTAGCTCACAAGTCTAACTGCAATCCCAAGGGATCCAAGGCCCTCTCTGGTCTCCTCCCTCTAGCAACAGGCATGCAAGTGGTACACAGACAGACATGCAGACCCAGTACACATGAAAATAAGTAATTTTTTAATTAAAAAGATAACTAAAACCAATCTTTTTTAAATTATAATATTTATGTCCAGGTTATCATCTAATGTTGTATTTCAGGAACAGTGAGGCAAGGTTTGGCGTGTTCAAAACATTTTATATAGATAGACTACTGAATTTCTAAACTGTGATTAAACTATAACTTTTAGAAACCCAACACTATCAAAATTTCTCAAGGCATTTTGCTGTCACAACCTAGTTAATATAGTAAGACATGCTCTGAATTTAATTTTCTAAAACAAACATTCAAAAGGAAACTAGCCACCTTAAACGCCAGACACCATTCGTTCTCCTTCGACGCCTTATTTCCAGCTTTATTCTTATAAACTTCAACTCGGTACTGACGAACCAGAAGAAGATCTTTCACAAAAGACTCAAAGTTCATCTTGCTAAGCACAACACTCTGCAGGGTCTTACTCCCTGAAATAAACAACAAATGAACAAAGTTAAATGTTAAAGATGAGGCTGTGAGGTAATACATGTTCGAGAACTTCACAAATTAGCCCAGACTTGCATTTCCTCAGCAGGCCAACCTTCCAACAAACTGCTGAATGGACAAATACTACGTATGTACAACGGGGCATAGCAGCAGTCTAGCCACTTGGAAGTCTGAGGCAGGGGCATAACTTCAGATCAGGAGGAGTTTGAGGGCAGCCTGGACTACAGAGAAGATACAGTCTCAAAGCCAGTAAGCGTGGGGTTGTCAAGGTAACTGCTGTGAGTAAAAGCTTCCTAATCTGAGTTCAGTCACTCAGACCTCTCAGGTAGAAGAAAAGGCCTGATTCCTGCATACCTACTGCACTGTGTTCACCCATATACATAACACACAAAAGAGATGAATAAAAAGAATTTACAAGGCCGGGCAGGGTGGCGCGGGCCTTTAATCCCAGCTCTTGGGAGGCAGAGGCAGGCAGATTTCTGAGTTCAAGGCCAGCCTGGTCTACAAAGTGAGTTCCAGGACAGCCAGGGCTATACAGAGAAACCCTGTCTCAAAAAACCAAACAAAACAGAACAAAAAATCAAAGCAAAAAAACAAAACAAAGTACATTTTACAAAGGACTCTGAAACTGCTCAGGGCTGGGTTTTGCTCAACATTAAAGCACCTTCCCAGCATGTGTGACAGCTTGGGTTGGCTTCTCAGGAACACAACACAAAAAGACATCTAGTCATACTCCACTCGTAAACAGAACTCAAGGTTCAAACAAGACAAGTCTCCCTTTCAGCACTGTCCCTAACCAGCAGCTTACCAGTGACAGGCTGGGAGTTTCAGACTATATTTGCTAGCATATGTAAATAATTACTTTCCCTTTTATACACTCACACAGTACACACGCTGTCCCCATCACCATGGATACACACACTGTCCTCTATCACCATGGATACACACACTGTCTCCTATCACCATGGATACACACAGTGTCCCCTGTCACCATGGATACACACACTGTCCCCTATCACCATGGATACACACACTGTCCCCCTATCACCATGATACACACCCTGTTCCCCTATCACCATGGATACACACACAGTTCCCTATAACCAGGGAGCTTGCTCCAACCACACAGAACCTTCTGTGTACTGGCAGTTATGTCTAGTGATCTAGCCAATCTCCTCAGCATTGCCAGGCTTGACAATGAAACCTGTAAATGCTCAGGGTTCCCAGTGTGTTGCAAAGATTCTAAAACCAAATTCTCTCATGGGTGTGATTTAATAAACAACCAGACTGCCTCCCTCTTTGGTTATGTGCAATCTACTTTCCTACAGTCAACAGAGTCCTCAGGAAGCTGGGTGTCTTTACAGTCAAAGCATCGACAGACAAGACCTCTATAAGTGAAAGGCCAAGCTGGTTTAGGCTAGATCCAGGTCCAGGCCAGGCAGTACACAGCAAGACTCTGATTCAAGAAAAAAAGAAAAAGAAAAAGAACATAATAAAGCAAGAGTTTCCAGGGGCCGGAAAGATGGCCTAGTGGTTAAGAACACTTGCTGCTCTTGCAGAGGGTCTGAGCTCAATTCCCAGCACCCACATGGTGGCTCACAACCATCTGTAGCTCTGGTTTTAGGGGATCAGATGCCCTCTTCTGGCCTTTGTGGGGACCAGACACACACGATACGCATACATGCAGACATGCAGACACAACTCACACATACATTTTTTTAAAAATTTCCAAACTTTCTCATCTATATCTCAACTGGGCGTGATTCTGCTCCTCTTGGGGGGGACGTATAATAATTCTGGGAGACACATAAGCTGTCATGAGGGAACAATAGCACTTTGGGATCTAGAGGACAGGCGCAAGAAGCTGATTAGAACAGAAAGGCTCACAAGAAATGAATGATTTATTCATTAAAATGCAAATAGTACCAAGGATGAGACCCTGATTTAGCAGGAAGTATTTCAGTTCCAAGGAACTCTGCCCTCTTCTAGATTCGCGCACATGGTGCAGAGAAGCATCAGAGAAGCCATCCATACACATAAAGTCAATCTCTCCACACACAGATAAAATCACCACACCAACCACTGGAATAAAAACTCAATTTTCGGGCTGGCGAGATGGATCAGTGGTTAAGAGCACTGGCTGCTCTTCCAAAGGTCCTGAGTTCAAATCCCAGCAACCAGATGGTGGCTCACAACCATCCGTAATGAGATCTGACGCCCTTTTCTGAAGTGTCTGAAGACAGCTACAGTGTACTTACATATAATAAATAATCTTTTAAAACAAACAAACAAAAAAACCAAAACAAAACAAAAACTCAATTGTCCCAGCACCCACATGGCCACTTACATCTATTTTTAGGCTTTCTTCTGACCTCCCTGGGCACCAGGCAGACATACATGCACAGACACTCAGACAAAACACATTCATATAAAATCCAGTACATAAATGTCTAAGAGGTCAGTCTGAGGGCGAATGCCCTAACACTGGGAAGACAGAGAGGCAGGTGGGTCTCTGTGAGTCACGGTAAGTTCCCAGCCAGCCAAGGCTAAACACTAAGACGCTGTGTGAAAAGCAAAAAATAAAGTAAAATAAAAATATATCAGCTCTCAATTTAGAAACTAAAATGCAAAGTCTTATTTGGTAAAAAATATCACGCTGAGGGAAGATGGTCTGGATGAATTCTGGGACAGCTGCTGAACCAACCCACAGCACGTGCCAGAAGCATCCGGTCAGGACAGGGCTGCTAAAACACTCACTGCATTAACGGCTCCTCACTTCACGAAGCCCTCTCAGATGTACAAGCCCCTCTCTGTTCCTTTTTGTAGTTAGTGTTTTTCAGTTTGAAGGATTTTTTTTGGGGGGGTGGGAGAAGAGGGTTGGGGGTGGAGGGTGGGGATGGTGTTGAGACAGGGTTTCTCTATATAGCCCTGGCTGTCCTAAACTCTTCTAGGTGGACCAGGCTGGCCTTGATCTCAGAGATCCACCTACCCCTGTGCTGGGATTAAAGGTATTCGCCACCACGTCTGGCTTCTCTGCTCTTGTGTGTAACTATAGTACACAGCAATGGTATCTATCTGGCATTAGCTAGAACCCAGAGAACTGTTTCTTGGTCCTTTTACTAACTGGAACTCATTATTAAATGTGTTACTAAGACCCAGGAGCAGAGAGGTAAATGAGACGAGTGCCCTCTTCTATCCCTAGCACCACAGAAATACAGTGACTTCCCAGATAGGTAAGGTGGTACCCACCAGGGAGGCTAAGGTCTGAAGCCAGAGGCCATCCTGTGCTTAACCAATGTAGACCCATCTCAAAAAAAGTTTGCTGGTTATCCTCTGAAGGAAGGGGCCATTTCTCTAGAAGGCAGCACACGTGTGACCCACTGAGAGGCCGTGCACACCTGATGACAAGCATCTGAGGGCCTTGTCTGCGAAACAGGACTTTTCTGCTGTGACATGACCCACAGAAGGAGCAGATTCACGTTCACACGAGAGTCTCTTGAGAATGACATGGAACCCCTATGTGCATCCGACTGTGCCAGGAAGTGGGACATAGGAGAGAAGGGTTGGACCCTGTAATATGAAGATGCACGCATGGAACTGCAGCATCTGAACCCGGGAGGCTCAGGCAGGAGGCTCTCTCTAAATCACAGGGCTTTAGAATAACACATCTTTACATGACCCCAATCATGCAGGTAAAATGTCAGGAAAGGGATACCACCAGATGCGAGCTCCAGAGAACTATGAAAAACCAACAGAACCCTACCCACGCCCATGGGCTGCGATCCAGAAAGCTGCCAAGAGCTTACTGTTCACTGCACTGTTGGGAGGACCGGGTACAGATTCGAGGAAATGTAGGTTCCAGTAACAGCTCAGCTGGGCAAAGTGGTGAAAGCCTGTATTCCCAGGAGGCACTGGCAGTGTAAGTGACAACCTGGTAAACCTACTGAGTTCCAGGTCAACCAAGGCTAAATAGTGAGACCTTGTCTCCAGAAACCGAGCCAAAACAAACTCCACAGACAAGGAGCTAAATGAAAAGTGGGAAATCCACACAATTACTTAGCAACCAAAAGGAATGAAACGCTGATGACACAGATAAGCCTTGAAAACTCTTCATTTACATGTTATATCCCAGAATATCCAGAGAAGGAAAACTAGAGGTCAGGACTGGGAAGATTGTGAGAGAAGAGTAATAATGGACACAACATTTCTTGTGTGTGTGTGCCTCACTCTTTAACTCAAGATAAAGAATAGCTGTCTAACAAAAACAAATTCAACTGGTTGTGAAGGTTGCAGCAGACTACTACCTAGCACAGACCAGGCAGAAATACGACAGAGCTATCCATTTGCATATAACAGCATAAAGAATTAGAACTCATGCTGGGTGGTGGTAGCGCTTGTTTTTAATCCCAGCACTTGGGAGGCAGAGGCAGGTGGATTTCTGAGTTCGAGGCCAGCCTGGTCTACAGAGTGAGTTCTAGGACAGCCAGAGCTACACAGAGAAACCCTGTCTCGAAAACCCAAAAAAAAAAAAAAAAAATTAGAACTCACAACTCCAAGGTATGATATAATGGAAATTCAATGTAATTGAAAGAAAAAGCAATGGGGGTGGGTGGGGGAGGGGCTATTATGGTGATCAAATTAATCTTCCTAGGCCACAAATGAGTTCTGAAGCCTTTTGGGGAGAGATGATGCTGAGTGGTGAGAGCCAAGGTGGGAAAGAAAGAAAGAAAGAAAGAAAGAAAGAAAGAAAGAAAGAAAGAAAGAAAGAAAGCAAGCAAGCTAGCTGAGCACAGCTTTCCAACTAGCTCAACCGCATTCAGCCAACAGTAGGGGATCCGCAACTGAAATCCGGGCAGTTCAGCTCCAGGACAAATCCTAGGTCCTGACCACTTGATAATACTGCCCTTCAGCAATGGTCCATCCCAGGTTCTCAAGCGGGACGGTTTAAAAAAACAAAACAAAACACAGCCTATTGGCAAATGAGGGTGTCTTAAAGGAAGCTCCCAAAACGCCCTCCACTCCTCGCTCCTAGGCTGCGGGCTGTTATTGATTTGGAGGTACCCATGGTGACACAAGACTCTAATCCTATCAACTTGGGAGGCTGGAACTCGAGGCGTCCGAGGACAGCCTGGTCTCGGCGGTGTGCAGCCGCCCAGCGCACCGTGCGGAAGCGAACCAAAACAAGATGCTAAGCGCGTGGCCCCGGCAGGCACCTCTCTCGGGCGGGGCGCTCCGCCGCTGCCCCACCGCTGCATGCGCCCAGGTTTCCGGCAACGCGATCCCCGAGCCGGCCCGGGCCCGGCCGCCGCGGCTGCCCTCACCTGCCGGCCCCATGTACTTGATCACGCCCTGGGTCTTGAACACCTCGCGGGCCGCCAGCAGCGCGTCCTCTCCGTGCGCCGTGTAAAAGTCGCCGCGGTCGAAGAGGCGCACCGTGGTGCTCGGCTTCTCCGGCATGCCCTCAAAGAAGCGCACGAAGCCCGCCTCGGCCGCGCCTTCCAACTGCAGCGTCTCCTTAGGCTGCACCGCCATTTCCGAGCCGCTCCACACCAACACCAGAAGAGCACAGCGCGACCCTGCGCTGGCCGCGTCGTTTCCCGCCTCCCCAACCTCGCCCCCTAAACCGCGTCCGGCCTCTGTGGGCTCGCCCAATCACCAGGCAGCGCTGCGCCTCGGTGGGTGGGAGTCTACCGCGGTAGCCAATCATAAGCGAGCAAGGCCCCAGCTTCCCGCGAACTCTAGGACTCTAGCTACTGCGCATGCGTCCGACTTCTGCAGCCTTGCAAGCCCTCCAGAGGCTGCGCTTTCAAGTTCGCACTGCCTGGTGCCTGGTGGGTGGGTAGCTGTGCTAGGCGGGGTCAGCTAGGAATTTGTTTTATCAAATGACCGGAAACGTAAGAGTGAAATCACAAAGAACTTGTAAACAAAGAACTATCCTTTTTCCCCCACCCAGCCTTGAGTGTGCGATATACACTTGCAGTGCAAACTGCCATAGGTAAGATTTCAGGTTTATTCTGCACAGCCTCTTGCTGACCCAGTTTGGTTGACAAATTCATCCAATAGACACTTGGCAAGCCGAGCATGGTGGCACATGCCCTTAATCCAAGCATTCGGGAGGCCTCTGGGGCCAACCAGATCTACCAATCGAGTTCCAGGGTAGTCAGGACTACACAGAGAAACCTTGTCTGGTAATTAATAAACAAACAAACAAAGGACACATTGGGGGCTCAGCAGATTCCTAACTTCCTAATGTTTTCATAGCCGCCTACCTTGAGTTCAGTCCCCATCACTGGTGTAGCTCATCATAACTGGCAACTCCAGATTCTCTGTATGGGTGGAGGAGGTCAGGTACAGACACTTCTTAATTTAAAGAAAAAAAAAAAAATATATATATATATATATATAATGTAGAAACGAGTATGATGGCACACACTTGAAACCCCAGCTCTCAGGAGGTCAGAAGGGCCAAAAGGTAAAAGTGGGTCTAGCAAGAAACGCAGTACAGTATTATCCTTGGTTACGTAGCTGGAGGTCAATTTGGGCTACCAGAGACTGCATCCTAAATAAATAAATAAGTAAATATCCTGCTTTGGAGTTCTAAATAAATAAACATCCTGCTTTGGAGTTCTGTGTAGCAAGACCCTGTCTCAATGAAGAAAAGGCTGGGGGCGGGGGAGGTTACATCTGGTTTTTCTTACGTGCTAGTGAATGGATGCAGACTGTACACTGTTTTAGAAGTAGGTAAACACACAGAAAGATGGAGACTAAGAGGTGTAAACCGACAGGAAAAACTGCAGGGTTATAAACATTCTTTAGGGCTAATTAACTGATTAAGATGTGATTGTAGGGAGCTGAAATATTGCAAGCCCTGAGCCAAATTATCTTGAGCTAATTGTAGTCCCCTAAAGAGCTACTCTTGCCCACCTCTGTGTTTACCTTAACAGCCTTGTGATTATCAAGTATAGTCTTTGTACAGACCCCTTAGTTTCTACAGTCTTGATTTAAAACTTTCTTTGTTCTGTTTCTATACAATTTCTTGACGGCCATTGAGATGGCTCTGGGTAAAGGCATGGATACCAAGCCTGATGCCCTGGATTCCATGCCTGGACCTATTGTGTGGTATCCACCAGAGAAAACAACTTGTACACAGGTTTAAGCCAATAGGACAGCTTTATTACTTGGCCAGTAACTACTACCAGGATATATATATATCCTGGGTTGTCATACTTCAATTAACAAGAACAGTTAACCAGAAGTGGAACTAAAAAAAAAAAAAAAAGCAACATTAGGACATGTAGAAACTTTACCAGAACTATGGACTTTTGATGAATTGGGCTTTTATTTTAGTTTTGGCAGGTGGTGCTGTCTGTGTGCTGAGTTTTACAGCCTGAATAGTACTTCCATCATGGAGTCAGTTGTGCTAAGGTCTAGGGGCCTAAAAGTAGAGAGGACCAACTCCCACAAGTTATCCTCAGACTTCCACACCCCCACGAGATGGGACTCATGTACTTATGGATGTGAGCACAAATATACACAAAGCAGAAATAAATTATTAATTTAATTAATAAAAATGAAACTGGTATCATGTTGGAACATGGTATTTGGAATAACCTAGACTGTGCTTGTTGTGTTTTATAAAAAGATAAGATGGAATATGCTTGGTATAGGTGAGGTAAGGTGTGGGGGAAGGGGGTGCCTCTGTGGGCCTATGCTGAGGCATCCCTTCCCCCTGAGGGACCAGATACATGGTGGTAGAGTATAGAATATAGTTTATTCAGGGCCTGGGGAGGGGAATTGAGGGAATAGAAAAACGGAGAGAGAGACAGAGACAGAGAGAGACAGGAGGCAGGGAGAGGGAGGGGGAGATAAGTAGAGGCCTAAATGCCTCCAGTGTTTCTAGGCCACAGTCGCCTATATTTGACACCAAAATAAACTATCTCTTGGTCCCTTTGACGTGAGGCTGTGTTTTGTATTGATAGTGGGTTAAATTCTATGGGATAAAGACCTGAAGGAGGCGAGGGTCCACTGTGCTTGACACTCCCCACCCCATTACTCTGTGGGTTTTGTTGTTGTTTTGTTTAGTTTTGTTTGGACAAGACTATGTGTAGCTCTGGATGACTTCAAATTCAGTACATAGCTGAGAACGACCATAAACTGGGGTTACAGGCATGAACCACCATACCTGGCCTTTCCCAGTGTCTTTAAGGAGTTTCCAGGGTATTTCTGACAGCCAAATTTAGACACTACTAGCCCACAGGCTAATAGCCACATACTTGGAAAACAAAGAAATGTAGACAATCTAACTGCAGACTGCCCTCTCCAGCCACATTTCCTGACGCTTGAACATGCAGGCCTATTTCCCTGACACCAATCAGGGACCATGAACTTAGTTTGTCTTGCAACCTGAGGCCTCTGTGTACACTTGACCTTCTGCTCTGGAATGGCCCTCTTTTGACCTTTCTGTCAGAAACGTCTGGTCATCTTTCAATCCTCGGTCCAAATCCCTTCGCTGGAAAGCCTGCTCAGTTCCCCGGGTTGTAACTAGCTGCATTTCTTCTGAGGTCCCAGGAGTCTGGGTACCTGTCTCTTTATTTACTACACACCTAAAAAGGCCTGGGGTGAATACTCACACATTTATCTGTAATAATATTGACTAACAAACATATTTACTAGTTTGTCTGACAGGTTTTTAACTTCACATATGGCTACTGCTTGGGGACATTTTATCACCATTTCTGAAGTTAATGGATACAAAATGAAGAACATGAGCTGGCTGTCAGCCTTGGCATAGAAAAGTGGCCAGTCTTAAATAATAGCAACCCAGGTTGGCCGTATATAGCCAGGGCTCACCTCCTGCCCTGTTGGCCATATATAGCCAGGGCTCACCTCCTGCCCTGTTGTCATCTTTCTGAAGTGTTGGGATTACAACCACGTGTGTGTTTTAAGAGGTTGTTTTAACATTTTTTCTTTCTTTTTATTTTTAAAGATGTATTTATTTTATTTATGTGAGCACACTGTAGCTGTCTTCAGACACTCCAGAAGAGGGCATCAGATCCCATTACAGATAGTTGTGAGCCACCATGTGGTTGCTGGGAAATGAACTCAGGACCTCTGGAAGAGCAGTCAGTGCTCTTAACCACTGAGCCATCTCTCCAGCCCCCAACATTTTTTTCTTGCCAATGATATGTATGTATAGATGGCTGATAAACCCCTTTATAAATCATTACTAGTTTTAACTCCAGGTGGGTTCTTTTTCCTCATGAAGTTATAGAATCACTAGCAAGACTGTGGCAGTTGAACAGTGAATGAGCCTTTTATTCTAGAAAAGGAAGTCTATCCTGATTCACACCAAGGCAGGTGGGTATGGTGACACAGGAAGTAATCCCAACACTTGGGACATAGGGCCAGGTGGAGCAGGTTTTCAAGGCTAACCTCCCTCAGCCACTTTATCAAATCTGTGCCCAGCCTCAAAACAAACAAAACAGAAACCCAAGAGTAGAGCAGGAAAAACCCCTTGAACCAGATTCTCAATCAGCTGGGGGCCAGGAGCTTACAGATACAGGACAAGAGGAAGCTGAGCATGCAACTCCATCCAGAGGCTAAGGCAGAAGTCTTAGTCTGAGGACAGACTGGGCTGGACATGAGACCCTTTCTCAAAAATAAAATAAAATAAAATAAAATAAAATAAAATAAAATAAAACCTACAAATAGCAAGTGGTCCACACCTGTGATCTGGAAGCAAAGACGGACGAATTGTTGCAAGTTGAAGTCCATGCAGAGCTACATAGGGAAACCTTATCTAAAAAGTAAGTTAAAATATGGCATTAAAAAAACTATAGGCCAGGCATGGTGGCACATGCCTTTAATCCTAGAACTCTGGAGGCAGAGGCAGGCAGATTTCTGAGTTCGAGGCCAGCCTGGTCTACAAAGTGAGTTCCAGGACAGCCAGGGCTATACAGAGAAACCCTGTCTCAAAAAACCAAAAAAAACAAAACAAAACAAAACAAAATTATGGGCGAAGGATAGGCAAATGAAGGTAAAGACTATTCCTATATATTTCTGGGAATGACAAATTCTCTTGAAATTGAACACTACCTCTTTTCACAAAGTTCTCCCTGGCCCCAGCCATAGCTGTCTTCAACTGTCCTGGTACACTTGGGGACATGTCACTTAACATGCATGTAGGGTTATAATGAAGAGGAGGTTGTCTGCGGTGGTTGCTTTGGCAGCCACCTTAGTTAGATTCAACCATTTCCTGCCTGCAGGCATTCTGTACCTATCTCAATACAAACAAACAAGAAAAGATACAGACCAGACATTCAACTAGGTCCCTCACTCTGCAGCATGAGATGGGATAAGTAAATCAGGTCTGGTGGCAGACACCTGAAAGCTGAGGCTAGGGGATTGCAGTTTGCCTGTGCAACTTAAAGCGATCCTTCTCAAAAATAGAAGGGAAAGGGCTGTGGGAAGCCACATGTGCAGTTGCAGGGTGGCGCTGGCTACCTCTGGCCACCACTCATAAGTCTGGGTAAACAACCAATGTGTATATATACAGTAAAGTTTTCACCAAGTCACTGCCTGGCCCCCGGCATGATAATGAGGCTCTGCAAGGTACTGAGAGAGAATAACCAATCAGATGAGAGACATGCAAATGAGGTATGATAATGAGGCTCAGTGAGATACTGAGAGAGAATAACCAATCAGATGAGGAACATGCAAATGAGGTGGAAAGCATAACCAATCCGGGTGTGAGACACACCTCTTCTAGGCCTATATAAGCAGCACCATTTCTGGGCTTGGGGTCTTTTCGCCTCTGCAATCAAGCTCTCCCAATAAACATGTGCAGAAGGATCCTGGTGTGGCATCTGCTTTGCTGGCGAGTCCTGCACGCACAAGAAAGGGCCAATGGTATAAATTTCTAAAATTAACTGAGCAACACTCAGGAGGCAGAGGCAGGCAGATCTCTATAAGGAAGAGGCCAGCCTGATCCACAGAGTGAGTTTTAGGCCAGCCAGGGCTACATAGTCAGACCCTGTCTCAAAAACACACGGGAAAAAAATAACTGAGAAGGGGTTGGGATGTAGTCCATTGGTAGACTGCTCAGCTAGATAGTGAATAATTTGTGAAAGTCTGTTTTCAATATCCAGAACTCCCAGTAGACGGTATGCTAAGCTTTAGGTATGCTAAGCTTTAGGCGAATGATTTTGGTTGGTGTCAATGTGGAATTTGAGCAAGAGGGAGAATAATACATTGATTGCAAAGTAATCAGTGAAGACAGATTAAAGGAACATGAATTCCTGATGAAGAATGGAGCTAGTGACTAAAAATAATGTAAGTCATAGACTATTTGGGGCTTGATTCTTGGTGAGGCAACCAATACATCTTTGATTTTGTTTTGCTGGGTTTTAGTGTTGGAGGTGAGGTCTCACTAGGTAGCCCTGGAGTTCACAACATATATCAAAGGGGTTGTAACTTCACAGGGACCTTCTGGTGCCTATATCCTAAATCCTGAAGGTCTTTGCCACCAAGCCATTGAGGTAAAATGGGGCCAGAGGCTATATCTCAGTGGTAGAGCACCTGCCTAACACACACACACACACACACACACAGAGGCCTGTATGCATGCGCAGACTGAGTCTAATCCCAAAACTGAAGACAGGAAATGGGTTTGTGGAGGAAGGCATGAGATCACTAAAGGCTAGTTATGTGAAACAATTGGGAACTCAGGATGAAGAGGAGACGTGGAGACTGTTCATCTGCTATCTACTTATCTAGATAACTAAGGCAAGATGGACAGGACCCTCCTGCAAGAGAAACAAAACAAAGAACAGGTTCTGGAAACGCTAGCACTTCAGGATTGATACAGTGACAAATGGCCAGGAGACCCCAAAGATAATGTACAGAAAGCATCCTAGGTGGGGGACTGAAGCAACATCACCACGACAGGCTTTGGAGAGCATGTACTGAGTGTGCATAGGCACACAGCTTAGCAGGGGTAGCTTCAGAACAGAACTCAGTGTGTTCAATGTACCAATTCCAAATGTGCACGTAGATATGAAGCAGTATCAGCAGAGGGCGCTAGAGAGGCCCAGCAAGGGAAAGTTGTTCCCTGGTTCTGATCGATGTTTGGGGCTACTGCACCCTCCAGCTGATGTAGCATGGGTGGCTTTTCTCTAGCACTCACAGCCTCAGGATTCTTCCAGTTCATGGGGCCACCAACACCCCTGCTGCTGCAATCCTATAGAATGCTTTTGTTTGGTTTGGTTTGGTTTGAGAAAGGATTTCTGGGGAAAAGTAGCTCTCTGGCTGGTGTGGGACTCAGTATGGAGACAAACTCCCTGAGATCTGTAACTGCCAGCGGCCACGGGTTACTGGGTTCCAGAAGGAAAGCTGGGGTTGGATGGGAAGGACAGCGAGAGAAATAACGAGCCAAGACAAAGTTCTCTGATCAAGGCTCGGTGTTTAATTCTAAGGTCAGATTTTAAAGGGGGAAAACCCATCCCCCACTTTGCCAGGATCTAGTCGGGAAGACAAGCTCAGCTGCTCAGCAGGTAGTGGCTTCTTGCAGGATGCTGCAGATTGATTGACAGGACAATAGACTTCACCTAGGTCAGAAGACTCCACCCTATGTGGGCTGGCAAACTGTGGCAGACAAGGTCTGAGCCAGCCTGCTCAAGGCTGGGGGAACAGCACAGTTCCTCCCTTTTTATTTATTAAAAATTAGCTGGACTGGGGCATAAAATTTGCTTATTATTTTTATGTAATTTATTATTACTATTATTATTATTATTATTATTATTATTTCCCAACTGGGAATTATGGTGGCTGGTGGTGTGTGCCTAGGTTCAATCTTACCTGTCCTGGAGGCCATGTATAGCTTGGTTGTGTTTATTTGCACAAACACGACCTTCCAGTGTTTATTCTGAACAAACACGGCCTCTTGGCACATGCCTCTGTCTCAGGTTGATAAAAGAGTCATAGAATCATCAGTTGCCCGTCTTTGACTGCCAGCCCTCATAGCACACCATTTTCCCATTCACACCAAAGCTGCAATATTCACTCAATGCATCTCTTCATAGATGAATAACTTCCATGACTGACCCTTGCTGAAGGTGAACCTGTATGAAGGTAACTGATCTGCTTGAAACACAAAGTCAAAGGTTGCTTTTAAGCAACAGGATTAAGGTTGTCTTCAGGATGTCCCAAGCACTCAATTCAGTTGTAAATTAGCAACAATCAGACACAAGGCCTGGTCTCCTGGGGGGAGGGGGGGAGGAGGAAGTGGCTTTGAGAATCAACAGAAAAAACTGTAGCCTCCCCCAGCCTTGAAGCAGGCTGATTCAGACCATGCTAGCACTGAGTATGAGACTACCACCAGGGTGTGGAACCTTCCAACCTCGATGGCTCTATTGTTCTGTCACTTGCTGATGCTCTTCTCCAAGACACTGCTACCTGCTGAGAGGCCCTTGAGATATTCCAGAAAAAGCATCCCGGCAGATCACCTACAGGCTGGCAACAGGCACCAAGAATGGGTTGGCGGGGGATGGGCCTCCCCTCGTTATAAACACAGACTCTTAGTAAACTTTGGGGGCCTTGAACAGAAACATGTCTTGGCCTCCATTACTTCTCTTGCTGTTTCCTTCCATACATCTCTGGCCTCCCACTCAGGAACCCAGTTAGTGTGGCCGCAGGCAGCTACAAAAATCTGTTACTTCTCAGGTATAGTGGAGACTATGATTCAAATTAACTCAGCTGGCTGATAAAGATTTTTAGTCATCTTCATAATTGGAATGAATCATACTTACTAGAAGGACTCAGGAACTGTGTCCACTTGACAAACCAATCTTTCAGGCAGCCATCTGGCTCCATCTTCTTTTTGTGAAAAAACACAAACAGAACCTCTCCCCCATATTGAAACAGGGTCTGGACCATTCCATGCTTTAGTTAGGGGGTTCCACCATTTAACCATGGCATATGAGCTGGAAGTGACTGGATGCCAGTGATAATCTACTGCAGCCTGACCTTTAGCATCAGTTTGCAAAAAAAATTTTAAAAATAAGACAAAGGCAAGATGTGCTTTTGATGACCTTGAAGCTGTAAGACCTCAACTCAATGTGTTTCTTGGACCCCTAGAAACAAAGCCCAGCATGGAGTTCTTTGTTCTTTTGCCTTCAGCCTGAGAGAACGATGACCACTGGGTGACCCACCAAGGCACCTGACTCATTGTGTAAGGGACCAAGAATGTTTGCCAAAGATAGCCTGTAACCTTTCCGTGAGAGATGAGCTGTAATTTGTCATCCCCATTCTTATGATGTTTACTCAGCTTCCCCATTCTTTGTGGTCTTATCCTCCCCTCACTTAGCAGTTTATTCTTTAAAAACCCTCGACTGCAACTGCTGGGGCGTCGACTTCCTCTGCCCCTGTGTGGGTTAAGAGCTCAGCCTCAGCATGCTGATTCCCAAATAAACCTCATGTGATATTGCATCAAGAACCTTTTCTCTCCAGTTACTGGGGCATCGGCTCATCCTGGGACTTGAGCGAGGTTCTTCCTGGAAACGGGGGTCTTTCAGTTGGGGCCTCATTTGGGATTTTGTGGCCACCCCAATTACCAGAGACCCCTCTTGGGGGTAAGATTCTGTCTTTTGTCTATGTCTTTGTCTGCAGGCTATGTCTGAATTCAGTACTTTCAGTTTGCAGTCATCTGCTCATGAGAGCAACGAATTCCTTGTCCGGGATGGAAAGGAGGGTTATTGACAGACATGTAAGGGGATAACCTACTGCCACCCTGGGAGACATCCCAGGAAGTCAGAGGGAGCTCCAGGGACGCCTGGAGATTTCCCATCTGGGTGTTGCATTGGAACTTAAAACCCTCCTGGAGAGGAGAGATTTTGTGCCCATCTGATTCTGTTTCTTGGTGTTGGAAGTCCCGTAGGAGGTGGGTCCTGGTCTCGGTCTTTGTAGTCTTTTGTGTGTTTTGTTTGTCTTCCTGTATGTGACTTGGACAATGGGACAGACCATTAGTACTCCCCTTGGACTGACTCTTGACCATCAGACTGAAATTAAGACCAGGGCCAACGCTGGGCGTGGTGGCGCATGCCTTTAATCCCAGCACTCGGGAGGCAGAGGCAGGTGGATTTCTGAGTTTGAGGCCAGCCTGGTCTACAAAGTGAGTGCCAGGACAGCCAGGGTTACACAGAGAAACCCTGTCTCGAAAAACCAAAAAAAAAAAAAAAAAAAAAGACCAGGGCCAACAATCTATCGGTATATGTCAAGAAGGGACCCTGGAGAACTTTCTGCTCTTCAGAATGGCCAACTTTTAATATTGGTTGGCCTCCAGAGGACACACTTGATTTGATTGTAATTTCTGTTGAAGAGACCTAGGTCTCATTCTGACCAAGCACCCTACATTTTTGTCTGGGAAAATCTGGCACTGGACCCCCCATCCAGGTTGAAACCTTGGATTCAGAAGAATAAGGCAGGCTCCCGAGTCCTAGCTCTCTGTGACTCAGAAGAAAAAACTAAGGCAAAAAAAGGTGGAGCCCAAACAGCAACCCTCGGCTCCTCCTAAGATCAATCCTGAGATCGAGGAGCCTTCAGAATGGCTTAACACACCACCCCCATAACCCCAATAACACCCCCTCAGATCCCTCAACAGGGTGCCATTGAAGGAGTAGCAGAGGTACCAGCTGCCGGAACCAAAAGCCCAGAGGGGCCAGATTCAACTACTGCATTGCCTCTACATACTTACAGCCCTCCACCAGCCGACCCTGGACAACTGCAGCCCCTTCAATATTGGCCCTTTTCCTCCTCTGATCTCTATAATTGGAAGGCAAACCACATCCCTTTCTCTGAAAACCCCTCTAGCCTGACTAATCTAATGGAATCTCTCATGTTCTCTCATCAGCCCACTTGGGACGATTGTCAGCAGCTTTTACAGGTCCTTTTCACCACAGAGGAGAAGGAAAGGATTCTGCTGGAGACATGAAAGAACATGCTGGGGGCCAATGGACAGCCAATGCAACTCCAGAACGAAATAAATGCAGGCTTCCCCCTGAATCGTCCTAACTGGGACCCTAACATGCCAGAAGGTAGGGAGTGGCTGACAGTTTTTTGCCAGGCTCTGGTGGCAGGTCTAAAAGGGGCTGGCAGACGCCGCACCAATTTGGCCAAGGTAAGAGAAATTCTACAAGAGGAAAAGGAACCCCCAGCTATGTTTTTAGAGTGCCTCTTAGAAGCATATCGGCACTACATCCCCTTTCATCCTACATCAGAGGGCCAACAGGCAGCAGTTGCATGGCCTTTATTGGGCAGTCTGCTTCTGACATTAGGAGAAGGCTACAATGACTAGAAGGTCTGCAAACGTTGTCTTTGTAAGACCTGGTTAAGGAAGCAGAGAAAGTGTACCATAAGAGAGAGACAGAGGAAGAAAAAAAGAGAAAGAGAGAAGAAGGAGGCTGAGGCAAGAGAAGATAGACAAGATAGAAGGCAGGAAAGAAATTTAACTAGGATTTTGGCTGCATTCATAGGTGATAAGGAAGTTTATAGAAAAAGAAGAGGAAATAGACAGACAGGGTAACTGGGCAACACAGGGTTGAGAAGACCTCAGAATCCTGAAGGACCCTCACGACCACCTCTAGATAAGGATCAATGTGCATACTGTAAAGAAAAGGGACACTGGGCAAGAGACTGCACCAAGAAAGAGACACCAGACCGCCCAAGATTCTCACCCTAGAGGATGATGATTAGGGGAGACGGGGCTCGGACCCCCTCCCCGAGCCAAGGGTAACCCTAACTGTGGAGGGGACCCCTACGGATTTTCTTGTTGATACCGGAGCAGAATTTTCGGTCCTGAAAGAGCCACTGGGAAAATTAAGAAACAAGAAAATCATAGTGATTGGGGCCACTGGTCAGAAGCCATGTTCTTGGACCACTGATAGGAGGGTTGACCTAGGAAGAAGCCAAGTAACCCATTCCTTCCTCGTCATCCCTGAATGCCCCATGCCATTACTGGGAAGAGACTCACTATCAAAATTAAAAACCCAAATAAGCTTCTCCTGGGGAGGAACCACAGTCACTTGGCAAACCCCCACCTCTATCATTTCATCTCTAAAATTAGAAGAAGGATATAGATTACATGAGCCTCCAGCCCCATCGAGAAAAGTACTGGAAGGGACCTGGTTAGAGAGATATCCCCAAGCTTGGGCAGAGACTGGGGCCATGGGAGAGGCAAAAAGGGTACCTCCCATCATTGTGATGCTAAAAACTGGTTTGACTCCTATCAGGGTACAACAATACCCCATGAGCAAGGAGGCCCAAGAAGGCATCAGGCCTCACATTCAAAGACTCTTGGAACTGGGTGTTCTGGTCCCTTGCCAGTCTCCCTGGAACACTCCGTTGCTGCCAGCTAAAAGCCAGGCACTAATGATTATCGACCAGTGCAAGACCTAAGAGAAGTAAACAAAAGAGTACAAGATATTCATCCTACTCTCCCTAACCCTTACAACCTGCTCAGTTCTCTCCCCCCTGACAGACGATGGCACACGGTTCTGGACTTGAAGGACGCATTCTTTTGCCTGAAACTACATCCCATAAGCCAGGTGATCTTTGCTTTTGAGTGGAGAGACCCAGATTTGGGACAGGCTGGACAGCTAACTTGGACGTGTTTGCCCCAAGGTTTCAAAAACTCTCCTACCCTCTTCGATGAGGCCCTACACCAAGACTTGGCACCATTCAGGTCAGAAAACCCACAAGTTTCTCTCATCCAGTACGTTGATGATTTACTTCTTGATGCCAACACCGAGCAAGAGTGCAGACTGGGGACCGAGAGATTACTGGCAGAATTAAGTGAATTAGGGTACAGGGCATCCGCAAAGAAAGCCCAAGTTTGCCAGACAGAAGTAACCTATTTGGGTTATTCTCTCAGGGGAGGGAAGCACTGGCTGACAGAAGCTCGAAAAAAACTGTGACTCAAATCCCTACCCCAACAACCCCAAAGCAGATGAGAGACTTCCTGGGCACAGCTGGGTTTTGTAGGCTCTGGATCCCAAGCTTTGACACCCTGGCAGCCCCACTTTACCCCCTCACTAAAGAGACTGGGACATTCTCATGGACCCCTGATCATCAGTGGGCCTTTGAAGAGATTAAAAAGGCCTTACTCAGTGCACCAGCCTTAGCCTTGCTGGAACTGACCAAGCCCTTCACTCTTTATGTAGATGAAAAAGCAGGGATAGTGCAAGGGGTCCTAACCCAAGCCCTGGGGCCATGGAAACGACCTGTGGCCTACTTGTCAAAAAAACTAGATCCAGTAGCCATTGGATGGCCATCTTGCCTAAAAGCCATTGCTGCTGTGGCACTACTTCTCAAAGATGCTGACAAACTGACTCTGGGCCAACAAACTATAGTAGTAGCCCCCCACACCCTGGAAAGCATCGTCAGACAACACCTGACCGCTGGATGACTAATGCCCGCATGACCCATTATCAGAGCCTCTTACTAACTGAAAGAGTGCAGTTTGCACCCCCTGCTATCCTGAATCCTGTCACCTTGCTACCGGAGGCCAACGACTCCCTCCCTACCAGTGCACCAGTGTATGGACATCCTGGCAGAAGAAACTGGAAGCAGGAAAGACCTCACTGATCAGCCATGGCCAGGGTGCCTCAATTGGTACACGTATGGTAGCAGCTTCATGGTTGAAGGTAAGCAAAAAGCAGGGGCAGCAGTGGTCGACGGGAAACAAACCATCTGGGCCAGCAGCTTGCCTGAAGGGACGTCAGCCCAAAAAGCAGAGCCGATCGCACTCACCCAAGCCTTGAGACTGGTGGAAGGAAAGAATATCAATATTTACACGGACAGCAGGTACACTTTCGCCACCGCTCACGTACATAGGGCAATTTATAAATAGAGGGGGCTACTCACATCTGCAGGAAAAGATATTAAAAATAAAGAAGAAATCTTGAGCTTACCAGAAGCCGTACACTTGCCAAAAAAACCTGGCCATTATACACTGCCCTGGTCACCAGAAAGGCCAAGATGTCATAGCAAAGGGAAATCAGATGGCTGACCTAGCCGCCAAACAGGCGGCCCAGAGAGCTGATTCTCACAGCTAGAGAGAAAAATGAGGAACCTAAGGGCCATTATGAACTCAGAAACGTAGGCTTTAACTACACCCCAGAGGATCAGGAACTGATAAACAAACTACCTGAGATATTGGGGTATTCTCCCCATGGAGTGGCAAGGACCCAAGGTGGTCACTCAGTCTTGCCCACCAAGGAAGGACAACAATATGTAGCTAAGCAGTTTACTGATTGGCCTAAGGGGCGTACTTGGGGGCTCAGATTTTACATGCAAGGATGGGACAATGGCTTCATTTTCCACATTCGCGTCAGGGTTGAGAGCCCTCCCACTATTCTTACTGGATCAGGCAAAATACAGGAGTTTCCTCCCCGACAAGTACTACCACCACCCCTCCCCCACGATTCCCGAGCCCCAACCCCAGGGGAAGATCGTTCCCAGCGCAGAAACCTCCACCCGGCCTTCTGCTACTGGTGAAAGACTCTTTGGTCTCATTCAAGGGGCTTTTAAGGCTCTCAATGTTACAAATCCTAAAGCTGCGACTTCATGTTGGCTCTGTTTGGCAGCCGGGCCCTCTTATTATGAAGGAGCGGCAGCAGGTGGTTCAATTACTATGATTTCAGATGCAAGCTTCTACCCCTGGGGGCAATCTAAGAATAGGCTCACCTTAGCCTAAATTTCAGGATCAGGGAAATGTATAGGGGTTGTACCTCCTTCTCATAGACACCTCTGCAACCATATCTGGACTATTCCTGCTTCTTCCAAAAACCAATATCTTTGGCCTGGCAACCATTATTGTTGGGCTTGCAGCTCCAGATTGACTCCCTGTGTTACTACTGCTGTTTTCAATCAGTCAAAAGATTTTTGCTTGTTAAAGCAGTTAATCCCTAGGATATACTACTACCCTGACAACAAGGTCCTAGACGCTTATGACTTCAAAAATACCAGAAAGAAGAGAGAGCCTATCTCCCTCACCCTCGCAATGGTCATGGGTTTGGGGCTAGCAGCTGGAATTGATACGGGGACCCCAACAACTGAAACCAGGTCTAGAAGGGCTGTAAGCAGCAATGAAAGTAGATATTAAGGCTTTAGAAAAGTCAGTCAGTCAGTTAGAAGAGTCTTTGACCTCACTCTCCAAAGTAGTCTTACAGAATAGGAGAGGCTTAGATTTATTATTCTTCAAAGAAGGAGGACTGTGTGCAGCCCTAAAAGAAGAATGCTGCTTCTATATTGACCATTCAGGAGCAATTAGAGACTCTATGGCCAAACTCAGAGAAAGGTTAAAAAATGAAAATGAGAGTGAGAAGCTAATGGAGGATGGTTTGAAGGTTGGTTCACAAAATCCCATGGATGACTACTTTACTATCTGCCCTCATGGGCCCCTTATTAGTTTTGCTTCTTTAATTTACTATAGGTCCCTGCATAATTAACAAGATAATGGCTTTCGTCAGACAGCGGGTCAGTGCTGTACAGCTGCGCCAACAATATCAAAAAGTAGAGCAGGCTGATATGGGCTGTACTGAGTTAGAGGTTTAATTTTTCTAGTTCTATGATTAGAACTATTTACTAGGAGTGGGGAATGTAGGACCCCAACTCAATGTGTTTCTTAGACCCCCTAGAAACGAAACCCAGCATGGAGTTCTTTTTTCTTTCTCCATCAGCGTGAGAGATGAGTTGTAATTCACCATCCCCATTTTTACGATGTTTACTCAGCTTCCCCATTCTTGGTAGTCTTATCCTCCCCTCACTTTACGGTTTATTCTTTAAAAACCCTGGACTGCAACTGCTGGGGGTTGATCTTCTCTGCCCCTGTGCGGGTTATGAGCTCGGCCTCAGTATGCTGATTTTCAAATAAACCTCATGCGATATTGCATCAAGAATGGTTTCTCTCCAGTTATTGTGGTGTCGGCTCATCCCGGGATTTGAGCAAGGGTCTCCCCAAAACGGGGATCTTTCAGAGTCATAGAACATCAGTTGCCCGTCTTTGACTGCCAGACCTCATAGCTTACCATTTTCCCATTCAGACCAAAGCCACAAAATGCACCCAATGCATCTCTTCATAGTGACGAATAACTTCCATGACTGAGCTTTGCTGAAGGGAGCCTGTATGAACAGAACAGATCTGCTTGAAATACAAAGTCAAAAGTTAAGAGCAACAGGATTAAGGTTGTATGTGGGGAATGTCCCATACACTCAATTCAGTTGTAAATTAGCAATGATCAGACACATGGCCTGGCCTCCTGGTGTGGGGGAGGTGGCTTTGAGAATCAACAGAAAAACCCATTACTTCTCAAGTGTAGTGGAGGCTATGATTCAAACTAACTCAGCCGGCTGATAAAGATTTTTAGCCATCTTCATAATTGGAATGAATCATACTTACTAGAAGGACTCAGGAACTGTGTCCACTTGACAAACCAATCTTTCAGGCAGCCATCTGGCTCCATCTTCTTTTTGTGAAAAAACACAAACAGAACTTGTCCCCCATATTGAAACTGAATCTGAACCATTCCACATATTAGTTAGGGGATTCCACCATTTAACCATGGCATATGAGCTGGAAGTGACTGGATGCCAGTGGCGATGTGCTGCAGGCTGACCTTTAGTGTAAGTTTGCAAAAAAAAAAAAAAAAAAAATTTTTTTTTTTTTTCGAGACAGGGTTTCTCTGTATCGGCCTGACTGTCCTGGAACTCACTCTGTAGACCAGGCTGGCCTCGAACTCAGAAATCCACCTGCCTCTGCCTCCCAAGTGCTGGGATAAAAGGTGTGCGCCACCACTGCCCCGCACAAAAAAAAAAAAAAAAAAATTTAAAAAATAAGACAAAGTCAAGATGTGCTTTTGGTGACCTTGAAGGATATAGTTCCCCCTTATTTGTTTTTGAAAGAAAATATTGTTTTAAAGTTTCCCAATACCTTGTCCTTGAGGATTATAAAAATCCCAGTAACATGGGTAACATTAAATTGTTGACAAAACATCTCAAATGCTTGACTGCAATAGCCAGGTCCATTACCTGTTTTTATCTGATTTGCAACACTAAGCATAGAAAAATAATGCAGGCAATGACTAATTACATTTTTATTTGCTTCTCCCGTTAAAGCAGTTGCAGCTGGAAAGCCTGAAACGGTATCAATAGTCACATGTGCATGTTTTAATTTTCTAAAATCAGAAATGTGAGCATCCATTTGCAATAATTGGTTAAGCATAAGTCCCCCAGAATTAACACCATTATGTGGTACAGGTAGAACAAGGACACCGAGAACACTGTGAGGACACTGACAACAAGTCTTTACAATTTGACATGCACATTCTCTAAAAAATACCAAATTATCATCTCAAGCCATACCTATTTTGATGATTGTCTTAGTCAGGGTTTCTATTCCTGCACAAACATCATGACCAAGAAGCAAGTTGGGCAGGAAAGGGTTTATTCGGCTTACACTTCCATACTGCTGTTCATGACCAAAGGAAGTCAGGACTGGAACTCAAGCAGGTCAGAAAGCAGGAGCTGATGCAGAGGCCATGGAGGGATGTTCTTTACTGGCTTGCCTCCCCTGGCTTGCTCAGCCTGCTCTCTTATAGAACCCAAGACTACCAGCCCAGAGATGGTCCCTCCCACAAGGGGCCTTTCCCCCTTGATCACTAATTGAGAAAATGCCTTACAGTTGGATCTCATGGAGGCATCTCCTCAACTGAAGCTCCTTTCTCTGTGGTAACTCCAGCTGTGTCAAGTTAACACAAAACTAGCCAATATAATTGACCCCTTGTCAACTTGACACACAAACACATCACTAGTAAGCCTCAACCCTTACATTCTTACTCATCCCCAAAATCTAAATAACTTTAAAAGTCCCACAGTCTTTACATATTCTTAAAATTTCAATCTCTTTAAAATATCTATCTCTTTTAAAATTCAAAGTCTTTTTACAATTAAAAGTCTCTTAACTGTGGGCTCCACTAAAACAGTTTCTTCCTTCAAGAGGGAAAATATCAGGGCACAGTCACAATCAAAAGCAAAAATTAATCTCCAACTGTCCAATGTCTGGAATCCAACTCACGATCTTCTGGGCTCCTCCAAGGGCTTGGGTCACTTCTCCAGCCATGCCCTTTGTAGCACACGTGTCGTCCTCTAAGCTCCAGATGCCTGTACTCCACTGATGCTGCTGCTCTTGGTGGTCATCTCATGGTACTGGCATCTCCAAAACACTGTGTGACCCCTTCAGTCCTGGGCCTTCAATTGCAACTAAGGCTGCACCTTCGCCAATGGCTTTCCATGCCCTCTCACAGTGCTGAGCCTCAGCTGCTCTGCATGACCCCTTCATGACTTCAAAACCAGTACCACCTGGGTGACCCTTACATATTACCAAGTCCCGCTGCTGCAGCAGGAGTACAACCTTGGCTATCTCTGGAACACAGCCTCTTTGTGCTTTCAGAAAACACTTGCCAGAAGATGTCACCTCAATGATGCTGGTCTCTTCTTTTTTTTGTTTTTTTTGTTTTTTGTTTTTTTTTTTTGTTTTTGAGACAGGGTTTCTCTGTGTAGCCCTGGCATCCTGGAACTCACGTTGTAGACCAAGCTGGCCTCGAACTCAGAAATCCGCCTGCCTCTGCCTCCCAAGTGCTGGGATTAAAGGCGTGCACCACCACGCCCAGCGCTGGTCTCTTCTTAATCACCGCTAATTTCTTAGCTTCAGCTAACCAGCATCAATAGTCCCAGTAATGCAAAGTTTTTGCTTTAGTAGTTCTGGTATCTTGTTAATCACAGCTGATTCTTCAGCCCCAGCTAACCAGAACTACAGAATCTTCACAATCAAAACAGCAATGGCCCTGAAAAGAGTCTTTAATTTTCCCTCTGAAATTTCACAAGCCAGGCCTCCATCTTCTGCACTGTTCTCAACATTATTTTCCAAGCTCCTACAAAACATCTGACAGAGCTCTTAACAATGAATGGATATTCAAGCCCAATGATCCAAAGTCCTTCCACAGTCCTCCCCAAAACATGGTCAGGTTGTCACAGGAATACCCCACTCCTGGTACCAATTTGTCTTAGTCAGGGTTTCTATTCCTGCACAAACATCATGACCAAGAAGCAAGTTGGGCAGGAAAGGGTTTATTCGGCTTACACTTCCATACTGCTGTTCATGACCAAAGGAAGTCAGGACTGGAACTCAAGCAGGTCAGGAAGCAGGAGCTGATACAGAGGCCATGGAAGGATGTTCTTTACTGGCTTGCCTCCCCTGGCTTGCTCAGCCTGCTCTCTTATAGAACCCAAGACTACCAGCTCAGAGATGGTCCCTCCCACAAGGGGCCTTTCCCCCTTGATCACTAATTGAGAAAATGCCTTACAGCTGGATCATGGAGGCATCTCCTCAACTAAAGCTCCTTTCTCTGTGGTAACTCCAGCTGTGTCAAGTTGACACAAAACTAGCCAGTATAATGATATAAAGAATGAGATTATTTGGCCAGTTGTTCTCGTGTAAGGCTTATACTCTACCTGGGAAAAAAATCTGCTGTGGTGCCGGGTGGTGGTGGTGCATGCCTTTAATCCCAGCACTTGGGAGGCAGAGGCAGGTGGATTTCTGAGTTCGAGGCCATCCTGGTCTACAAAGTGAGTGCCAGGACAGCCAGGGCTACACAGAGAAACCCTGACTCGAAAAACCAAAACCAAACAAACAAACAAAAAATCTGCTGTGGCATTGCTTTAAGAGGTCTTGTTCACGGAGTCCAGGATGAGTTCTTAAATGTCTAAAGCCAGGCTTTTAAGGAACAGTACTTTGTCTTTAGTTGTCCATGCATAAACAATTGCAAAATTTGAGAATTAGCAGTATCTAAAAAAGAAACAATTTCAAGCAATTGTAAGCCCTGATACACACGTGCGTGCGCACACACACACACACACACACACACAATGCGTGCACGCACACTCGGTCTATCTGTATATAAATTAAAAGATTGATTTTAGCACTTTTTTATTATTTTTTAAAAGATTTTATTTATTTAGTTATTTTATATATGAAGAGTACACTGTAGCTGTTTTCAGCGACACCAGAAGAAGGCATCAGATCCCATTACAGCTGGTTTTGAGTCACCATGTGGTTGCTGGGAATTGAACTCAGGACCGCTGGAAGAGCAGTCAATGCTCTTAATGCTGAGCTGAAAAAGTGTAACATAAAAACAAAAAGACTAGGCCTTCAGGCCTACGCTTGAGGATGTGACCTTTGTGACTCAATGCTCCAAGGCATGCTACTCATAAAACAGATAGCAACATTCTTCCACCAACCTGCTTCCTGGGTTCAGGGAGTGTTTGTTCAAAAAAAGGGTCACCCTGACCTTTCCTGGAACCTGCTATGCAAATGTGCTATTGTTAGAGGCTCATACAAACTGTCTTGAGAAATAACCACACAATTACCAGGTATTATCCCTTGTGACTTCCACTTCCTCATGACTCTTAACTGGTATTTTTCCTATTTTCCAATAACGCCCTCCCCACCTCATTGAGTTGTGGTTTTTTTCCTTTAAATATCCCCTCTCCCAGCTACTCGGGGTTCCACGGTCCTCTACCCCTGCCTGGTGTACGACTGTGGGCCCCAGAGCCCGCCAGGAATAAAAAGTCCTCTTGCAGTTTGCATCAAGGCCATTTCTTGTGAGTGATTTGAGGTGTCACCTCTCCTGAGTCAGAACGTGGGGGAGTCCTCACTTTGTGGGTCTTTCAGAGCCATCTCTCCAGCCCAATTTTAGCACTTTAAAAACAGTGACTGCAGCACATAGTTCGATTATTTGTGCTGAAGTAGAAGGAAACTCACAAGAATAAACATGTGATCCAATCACATGTACTTCTCTGTCCCATAGAAGGGCTGTTTACAAATATAGTAGATGTAGTCTTTATAAGATGCATACATAGACTTACAGGAAATACAAAAGCATGCACACAAGCAAATTTTAACAACTTATCTTTTGGATAATAATTATCAATTTTGCCTAAAAGGTTTACCATGCAATATGCCAAATATCAGTACTCGGCAATAACCGATGTAACTGCTGTTTGAAACTGAAAGGAAATAAAACTTGAGACCTGTGATTCATGTAATGTATGTCAAATAGCCCAAAGAGTTGTTTGTGAGCTTTAAAACCTGGGGCTGAGAACATAGCAGAACAGGCCAGGACATGCCCGGGCAGGCCTGTGGTTACATGTCCTGACTGGCCTGGTGCCTCCCTATCTCCCGCCCTTCTGACAGTCTGTTGATGTTTAAATGGACCAATCATGTGAAACCGCGCCAATTCCTCCCTGACCCCACCCCTTTTCTATAAAAGTCCCTAGCTTCCAAGCCTCTGGGTCGAAACCACTGTCTCCTGCATGAGATACGTTTCAACCGGAGCTCCGCCATTATGGCTCCACCATGTGGTCAACACCTCTGTCTCCTGCGGGAGATAAGTGTCCCAGAGCTCCGTCATTTAAACTACCTCATGCTTTTACATGAAGATGGTCGGCTGTTCATGATTTTTGGGTGCATGCCAAACGGGAATTGAGTGGGGGTTTCCCCACTAGGTTCTTTCAAAACACGGAATAGATATCTCCTCAGGTTTTTTTTTGTTTTTTTTTTTTTTTTTTTTTGTTTTTTGTTTTGGTTTTTCAATGCAGGGTTTCTTTGTATAGCTCCGGCTGTCCTGGAACTCACTCTGTAGACCAGGCTGTCCTCGAACTCAGAAATCTGTGTGCCTCTGCCTCCCAAGTGATGGAATTAAAGGCGTGCGCCACCACTGCTCAGCTTTTTTTTTTAAAAAAAGATTTATTTATTATTATATGTAAGTACACTGTCATTGTCTTCAGACACTCCAGAAGAGGGCATCAGATCCCATTACAGATGATTGTGAGCCACCATGTGGTTGCTGGGATTTGAACTCAGGACCTCTGGAAGAGCAGTCAGCACTCTTAACCGCTGAGCCATCTCTCCAGCCCAGGGAAAAAGCCTTTCAATGATTACAAGCTCACTAGAAGCAAACCCTTCACAATTATCACGATGCAAAGGAAAAAAACAAAACAAAACAAAACAAAACAAAAAAAAACCCTTACAAATCCATAATAATTCTATATAGAGTAGGCAGGCCAGATTGTAATGCCTCTACAAGTTCCACAGCCTCGTTGACCTTTCATAAATCATAAGTTTAAACTTTCTTTTGAACAACACCTGGATAGATCTGTAATAATGCTGTTATGGCTTAAAAATAATTCCCTGGAGGCAAGGTGAGGCCCCAAAAACTTCCCTAGGCAGGATCCACACAAACCTCACTGAGTAGGCTCTGAGCTTTGCATTAACTCAAATGTAAAAAAAATTTCTTAATCTGAGCCTAGTCAGTTCCTGAGTCCTGGCCCTAAGATTACCTCTCCTGCAGTGAGGCCAGATTCCAGGGGAGCAATTCTACTGTCTGTCTATGCCTCTAATTTTTGGACAGTCTTTCCTAAGATGATTTATACTTAAAACATTCCTTATAACTTTGGCGCTGTGAAAGCATTGCTTGTACTGTAGTTCCCTGTAAGGCAGCAACCATAGCCAAACACTGATTGTATGAGGGTCCAATTTCTGCACAAAGACGAAGATATCCAGATAAATCTGTCTTTGCTTTGTATGGATGGATGGCCGCAGGGAGCTTCGGTAGCATCCTCATAAGAAAATTGTGTGACAAAAGAAACCCCTGCTTGCCGGGCGTGGTGGCGCACCCCTTTAATCCCAGCACTTGGGAGGCAGAGGCAGGCGGATTTCTGAGTTCGAGGCCAGCCTGGTCTACAGAGTGAGTTCCAGGACAGCTGGGCTACACGGAGAAACCCTGTCTCGAAAAACCAAAAAAAAAAAAAAAAAAAGAAACCCCTGCTTGAGGGGTTTTTCTGAAAATTCTACTAGCTGTTTTTTAGTAGCCTATCCACAGACTCCTTGAAACAGTTCATCAGGAGGCTGTCTGATAACAAATAAATTTCCACTGAAATCTCCTTTCCAATCTTTGCGGGGGGGGGGGGTGTTAAATTTTGCTTCTATCACTGTATCCAATAAAGCTTGTGTAAAAGGGGTAGCAGGCCCACAATGGTCACAGCTGTTTTTTTAACTTTTATTACTCTTGCAATCATCCTAATTACAAAATATGGGTGAGTTAAGAATGCTGAGCTTGGGCTGGTGAGACGGCTCAGCAGGTAAGAGCACTGACTGCTCTTCCCAAGGTCCTGAGTTCAAATCCCAGCAACTACATGGTGACTCACAACCTTCCATAATGAGATCTGGTGCCCTCTTCTGGTGCATCTGAAGACTGCTACAGTGTACTTAGGAATAATAATTATAATAAATAAATAAATCTTTTGGGCTTGAGCAAGCAGGGTTGACTGGATCGAGGTCTGATTTTAAAGGGGGGGGGGTGGAGAACCCATCCCCCACTTTGGCAGGATCTCGTAATTTTAGAAGTCAGCCAACTTTTCCTGTAAAGGCTACTATCACTTAGTTCTGCAGCTGTATCACACAGCATAAATGAATCACTGTCGCTGTGTTCCATAGCTTTGTCTATACGTCATATAGTTCTCAAAACTATGCCCAGTAGCATTCTCCTGGGTGTTCTCTTGAGTAACACACAGGTGTTCATCACGTTCCTCGTTGCTACAATGCTGAGAGCAGCTTACAGAGGGAAGAGCCAGAAGTCCATCCCGGTGGGGTGGCAGCGGCTCACACTGCATCAGGAGTCAGCGGCAATGATGCTGCTGTCCAGACATTTTGTGTGTGTGCACAGTCACAGGACGTTTTCTGTGAAGTTCTACATGAAGGGCTGTTCCACATCCTGTATGAATTAAGTACTCACAAAAAGCTCCAGTTTGTACTAAGGGTGTAATACAAAGAGTGTTTCCCGGCTGTACTGGCTGGTTTTGTGTCAACTTGACATAGCTGGAGTTATCACAAAGAAAGGAGCTTCAGTTGAGAAAATGTCTCCATGAGATCCAGCTGTAAAGCATTTTCTCAATTAGTGATCAAGGGGGAAAGGCCCCTTGTGGGTGGTGCCATCTCTGGGCTGGTAGTCTTGGTTCTATAACAGAACAGGCTGAGCAAGCCAGGGGAGGCAAGCCAGTAAGGAACATCCCTCCATGGCCTCTGCATCAGCCCCTGCTTCCTGACCTGCTTGAGTTCCAGTCCTGCATCCTTTGGTGATCAACAGCAATGTGGAAGTGTAAGCTGAATAAACCCTTTCCTCCCTAACTGCTTCTTGGTCATGATGTTTGTGCAGGAATAGAAACCCTGACTAAGACACTGGTAGTGCAAATTGGACACAGGGCCTCTTCATGGTAAGCACATAGTACCACTGAACAACCCTCCCAACCACCCCACACTACCCCAACTCTCACAATATGTTACTGATGGTCAGGGTCTCGCTGGGTAGCCTGGAACTCTGTGTCTACGTAGCCTGGGCTGGCTTCAAAACCACAATCCTGCCCTAGCCTCCCATAACACAAGACTTACCCAAGTTTTTTAAGTTTGACTTTTATTTCTTTCAGATAGGGAGTTGGATAGCCAAGGCCAGTCAGTGGCAGACCATATACACAACAACTCCTTGGAAGCTGTAACCCTCCTACCTCTACCTCCCAAGTACAGAATTATAGGTTTGTACCAGTTAGCAGTGCCAGAGCATTTAGAGATCTATTATCTTAATTATGCATATGCTAGGAAAATTTGATTCAAACAAACTTAGAAACTCACTTTAAAATGTTTTATTTCATTAAAAAAAAGTTTATTATGTACAAGACTCGGGTATATAGAAGGGCAGCTTTAATCACACACAAAAAAATGAGACTAGTCACCGTATTCTACTGTTGGAATGTTTGTGATGCACACTCTGTCATAATAAGCATCAACTATCTTAACTTTGCAGGCTAAGTTCTGAGTTCCACACTGGACCTGCACATAGAAGACATTCGTCTAATTTTACGATCGGTAATGCCGGTGTCCAGCTGCTCGTATTTATGAGTACAAATTTCACTGTTACAAATGTGAAACTAACAAAGTAACTAACAAAGCAGTAACCCTTCGTAGGTCTTCATCTTCCCCAGGTTTATACATCTGCAGTCCAAGCTCTTCTGCCACTTCCCGTCGGGTGGCCCCCTCCTCAGTTCAACACTCAACACGGCTAGGCATTGAGCTCTCTGTGGATCTCACCCATCTCCTTTATCTGCAACGGAGGAGGAAACAGGGTTTCTTTGCTTAGAAGCAACAAAGAACTGGCTGTTCCAGAACTCACCCAGTAGACCAAGCTGGCCCTGAACTCAGCGATCCCCTGCTTCTGCCTCCTGAGTGCTGGGGATTAAAGGCGAGCACCAACCCCACCCCCTCAATGTTTGGGGGTCTTCAGCTGGATGTGGTGGCTCACACCTGTAACCTCAGCACTCAGGAGGCAGAGGAAGATGGGTCTCTACGTTTGCGGCCAGCCTGGTCTACAGAGTGAGTTCCAGGACAGCCAGGGCTATGTAAAGGGACCCTGGATCTAAATAAATAAATTTTGAGTTTATTATTTCTCAATGTAGCCCTAGCTGGCCTTTGTCTCCCTCGTACTGGGGTTAAAGGTGTGCATCCTATGGCCAACTCAAACGATTATTATCAACTTGCAGAGACTTGGGACATCAGCTCAGCAGCCATACTGGGTTTCTCTATCATGGCTTCACTAGAATATCCCTCCACAAGACTCCAAAATCTAAAGCCAGAGGCCTCTGCGCCACTTGTCAAGGATACAGAAGGCAAGTATGAAGTGGCCTGTCACAGAACTCATCCCAAGACTGTAGAGTCTACCGTGTGCAGGACTTCAGTGTAACTGTCTGCCAGTGTCTTGAAAGGGGCACTGATTCCTCGGAATAAGACACTCAGCATATTCTTTACCCACTTACCTCAGCCTTCTCGTATTTTGCTGATTTCTTCCTTGTAGATATAACCTGAAAGAAAAACCATTACTGTTAATATTCAAAGGTGGCAAAATTAACATATGTGCTTTGAACACACCTAAGCACGTGTGTACCAGTTTGGGGGAGTCTAAAAACTGGTCCCATGGTACCAATTCTCTGAACAGCTATATTAGTACCAGAGGTACCTTGCTGAAACAAAAATTGTTAACTGAACGTAGGCAAAATACCCCCACACATTCACTTACCACTCATCCTCAGATAATGAATACTCACAGACATCATCAACACATGACACTCCTTGCATACGTAGCCCTTGCTGGCCTGGAACTCACTATGGAGACCAGGTGGGCCCGAGCTATCCTCTGCCTCCTTGAGCGCAGGGATTGAAAGTGTTCACACTCAGTCAAGCGTCTTCCCTGAGCTTCTACTTGGGTTTCTATTTGACAATTAGACTTCTGTGTGTTTATTTGCCCGCTGAAGATCCTCTCCTATAAACCATCTGTACCTACTTACTACCAATCTTATATCGAGGGAAGGGGTTGTTGCTGTTTTAAGATAGGATTCTGCTAAGCCGGGCAGTGGTGGCGCACGCCTTTAATCCCAGCACTTGGGAGGCAGAGGCAGGCGGATTTCTGAGTTTGAGGCCAGCCTGGTCTACAGAGTGAGTTCTAGGACAGCCAGAAATACACAGAGAAACCCTGCCTCAAAAAACAAACAAAAAAAGATAGGACTATGTTATGTAGGCTAGCTTTGAACCTTGATGCCACAATTCTCCTGCCTCAGCCACCTTGAGTCTATGCCATTGTGTCTAGCTTTGTTGCACACCACTCATACACACAAAATCCTAACCTCACAAGATGGCAAGTGAGAAAATGGTCAAATAGGAAATAGGCCTTGGCCCAGTACAGGGGAACGCCAGGGCCAAGAAGCAGGAGTGGGTGGGTAGGGGAGCACGGAAGGGGGAGGGTATAAGGAACTTTCAGGATAGCATTTGAAATGTATATAAAGAAAATATCTAAAAAAAAAAAAAAAAAAAAAAGGACTAGGCCTTGGGGGCTAGCTTCAGGAATGTAAGCTAACAGGTTTTTTGTTTGTTTGTTTGTTTGTTTGTTTTATGGGGGGGGGTTTTTGGTGTTTTTTTTTTTTTTGTTTTTTGTTTTTTTGCTTTTTCGAGACAGGGTTTTTCTCTGTATAGCCCTGGCTGTCCTGGAACTCACTTGTAGACCAGGCTGGGCTTGAACTCAGAAATCCGCCTGCCTCTGCCTCCCAAGTGCTGGAATTAAAGGTATGTGCCACCACTGCCTGGCTAAACTAACAGTTTTTAACAAGGCAGAGGGAATTGAGAAGGGGAAGGCTTGCACGTTGGCCATGCTCACCTGGCCATAATAGCCACACTTAGCTGAGTCCCCTCAACTAGGCTCCAGCACAAGGCCTCTACCTGCCAGCGGCTGTCATTCTTTCTCTGGGTTTCCTCATCAAATTGTAAGAATTCATTATATGGTACGTCGAACATCCACTTTTATTTTTTTTTTATTTTGCACATCATAAATATTTCCCTAGCTTATTTCTATTTTCTGCTTCACATTAAATTCGTCACGCTTTCCTTTTGGTAGAAGCCTAGGGCAACTTGAAACTCTCAGTCCTCTTGCTGAGCTCAGCCTCCTGAGGGTTAGGCCTGCAGGTGTGAGCCACGAACCCCAGCACCAAATGTTAAAATGCTTAATTTTAGTTGGACATAATGGCACATGCCTAGTGTCCCTGCAAAGGCAGGTGATCAGTTGAATCCAGGAATCCAACAGCAGCCTGGGTAGACTCCATAGGCAGGGGAACACATACGCACACACGCACTCACTCACTAATGGTTGAAGAGATGGCATAGTAGGTAAAGTACTTGTTGTATAAACACAAGGACACAAGTTCCCTCCCGTGTCCCTGTAAAAAAAAAAGCCACGTGTAGCCATGTGTCTGCGAGCCTAGTGTTGGGAAGCAGTGACTTGACAAGAGTTCCCAGAGCTCTCTGGCTGACCAGGCTCAAGGCCAATGAGTTCCAGGATAGCCAGGGCTTTGTAGAGAGACCCTGTCCCAACAAGCCCAAATAAATAAATAAAATAACAAAATAAAAAGATGGAGAGGCACAGAGGAAGACTCCCGGTATTGACCCCTGACCTCCATACAAGACGAGACACAACTCACACGTTTGGATTCCTAGAACCCACAAAAGCAGTGGGTAAGTGTGAAAACGGACCTGAAATGCCATCTTTAGAAGGCAGAGATGAGATTCCCCAGCCTGAAAGCAAGCTGGCTAGCCAACCTCACCATATCAGTCTGCTCTGGGTTTGATTGAGAGAGTCTGCCTATCTTAAAGGGGAAACCAAAAAGCTAGAGAGGAAGATTTCCAGCATTACCCTTAGGCCTCCATGGGCACTTGCACACACATGTGTCCCCACACATGTGAACACATATACTGAAGTATACCACACGCACATACATGTAAGAAAATAAATAAAACATGCAAATAAATAAAGGGTATTTCTCCTCCTGGAGCCCCTTCTACCCTCCCACACTCAGAAGTTCCCTCTCTCCCTCCCCCCTCTCTCTGTAGCGGCGGGCGTCCATGTTTGCACTTCTAAAAACAAAAGGAAACGTAACAAAATTAAAATAAAAATTCACATACACAAAGACACAAGGGAAAGTCAGGTACTATGGCTTACATCTATGACTCCAATTCTTGGAAAGTTGGGATTTAAGAGCAGAAGGTGAGGCCGGGCGTGGTGGCGCACGCCTTTAATCCCAGCACTCGGGAGGCTGAGGCAGGCGGATTTCTGAGTTCAAGGCCAGCCTGGTCTACAAAGTGAGTTCCAGGACAGCCAGGGCTATACAGAGAAACCCTGTCTCGAAAAACCAAAAAAAAAAAAAAAAAAAAAAAAAAAAGAGCAGAAGGTGAAGCTAATCAGATCACTGAGTTCGAAAAGAAAAGGGTGCCGTGATGGTTCAATGAGAATGGAGCTCACAGGCGCAAATGTTCGGGCCTGGCCCTGAGTTGGTGGATTAGGAGGCATGGCTTTGTAGGGCGGGCAGGTGTGTTGCTAGGCTTGAGGCTTCAGGAAGCCCCTGCTATTCTCAGTTCTCTCTGCCTGGTGCATATGGATCAGATGTAAGCTCTTAGCTCCTACTCCTGCCTTCCTCCCAGCCCCACCCCACCCCGCCCCCTACTCCATCCCCGTGCTCCCCACAGTAGTTAGTGATCATTGACTTTAACTCTCTGCAACTATACACAAGTGCTCCCAATCAACTCTTGCTTTCTATAAATTGACTAGGTCACAGTGTTTTGTCACACCAGTGGAAAAGTAATACAGTTGGGGATGCTTGGATAGCTCAGTGATAAAGCACTTGCATAGCATATGTGAGAACTCTAATATCCAATCCCTAGCACTACAAAAACACAGCTACGGGCTGGTGAGATGGCTCAGTGGGTAAGAGCACCCGACTGCTCTTGCGAAGGTCCAAAGTTCAAATCCCAGCAACCACATGGTGGCTCACAACCATCTGTAATGAGATCTGACACCCTCTTCTGGTGTGTCTGAAGACAGCTACAGTGTACTTACATATAATAAAAATAAATAAATCTTAAAAAAAAAAACACAGCTACGTTTATGTATTAATAGATCCCTTTATAGATTTTAACATCATGTGGTTCTTTTTTCTTTTTAAGATTTATTTATTTATTATATGTAAGTACACTGTAGCTGTCTTCAGACACTTCAGAAAAGGGAATCAGATCTCATTGCAGATGGTTGTGAACCACCAGAAAAGGAAATCAGATCTCATTGCAGATGGTTGTGAACCACCATGTGGTTGCTGGGATTTGAACTCAGGACCTTCGGAAGAGCAATCAGTGCTCTTAACTGCAGAGCCATCTCTCCAGCCCCATCATGTGGTTTCTTTCACTGCAGAACATCAGCATTCCTTCTGCTAATTTCTGAGATTACCTTCCTACCTTCCATGCAGTTATTCATCTAGAGTTCGTGTTAGAACATAAGTGAGCTGCCCAGCTCTTACGTCCCTGTGCCCCATCGTGCCTACCCCAATCACCCGGATAACATGGGCAGCCCGGACAGTGTAAAATAGGATCTCAATATTTGTTTTTACGGGATGGGAACCAAGTGTGGTAACAATGCTAGACTGAAAACTAAGTCACCACACACCTTCAAATTTAGCTTTATTTGGGCTTTCTGAGATAAGGTCTTGCTGTAAAACTCTAGCTAGCCTTAAAGTCTTTTTTATTTTTACCCCTCCCCCAAGATTTCTCTCTCTCTCTCTCTCTCTCTCTCTTTTTTTTTTTTTGGTGGGAAGTGTTTGAGACAGAGTTTCTCTGTATAGCTCTGGCTATCCTGGAACTCACTTTATAGACCAGGCTGGCCTGGAACTCAGAAATCCGCCTGCCTCTACCTCCCAAGTGCTGGGATTAAAGGCGTGCACCAACATGTCCGGCCTTTTCTTTTTATTGGATATTTTATTTAATTGCATTTCAAATGTTATCCCCAATCCCAGTTTCCCCTCCGGAAACCCCTTATTCCTATCCTCCCTCTCCCTGCTTCTATGAAGGTGTTCCTCTACCCACCTACTCCTGCCTCCCTGCCTCGGCATTCCCCTGCCCCACCAAGATTTCTATTCATTTTGTTTTATGTTTATGTATACCTGGTGCCTAGTACATTGGACCTATGAAGGTCAGAAGTTAAGATCCCTTAGAACTGGGCTACAGGTGGTTGTGAACTCTCTGTGGGTTCTGGAAGCTGAATCCGGAACCTCTCCAAGAGCAACAAGTGCTGTTAACCACTGAGCCATCTCTCCAGGCCCTGGTCCTAAAGTCTCGATCCTCCTGCCTGAGCTTCTCAAGGGCTTGGACTACAGAAGTATGGCATCCTACCCTGCCATATCCTGAATTCTGATGTACTGGTGAGACTGCCTGATACCAACCACGCTTAAGGTCCTAGGATAAAGCCGACTTCTTTAAATCTCTGAGTCTTCGACCTTTACCTCCCAAATGCTGGGATTAGGAGCATGTACCATTCATTATACTGTACCCGGTGCAAATTTGTTATTTATGTAGAATCACTGCTACACGGATACTTTTGATTATTTTCTTGCTAACTTAAGCTCTGTGTTGTTTTGGGGCCAGGGCTCAGTTTGCGGCACCACCAAACCCAAAACCAAACAAATAATAAATGTGGTGTTGTGCATCTCAGTGACTGATCTGGGAGTTCTAGTCTGCTGTGCTCTGGCAGGAGCACTGAATTCCTTGCAGGGAACTGGGCTGTGTTCATCAGCTGAGGTGTTTTCTCATGAGCCATCCATCTTTTCCAGCTTTAGGAAGTGACTATTTTGTAAAGAGGAACCAGAAACGCAATACAGTCCTTCACTGAAGTTTCCAAACACGGGTAGTTTTTCAGGCTAATATAAGAACCCATCTTTCCCTGCGCCCTGACTCACCAGGACAACAATCCCAGCGATGACTGCTAATGACACCACCACAATGACAGCGATGATCCCGGCCGTGAGGCCCTGCATGGAGAACTCGGGTGCCTTTTCATCGACGTAGTAAATCAGAGTCTGCCCGGGGTCCAGATCGAGCGGCTCTCCGTTCACTCTCAGGTCCATGCTCTTAGAAGAGTGGAACAAGGACTCCCCCTTCACCTACAGAGGAGAAGAATAGAAACTGTTCTAGACAGACAGCACAGGCACCGGTGTCTGCATACCAACTGCGGGCCAGAAGAGAACGGCCAAGAATCCTCACGGTTGGTTTCCATGCTAACAAGCTGAGCCAGGGAAACTTTAAGGCACGGATTTATTACAGGAAAAATGCCATCCACAAAAGGAGAAACGAAGTCCAGACTGAAACATAACAACACATGGCCAATTCACTCTCATGCTTTCTTCTATCCCTTCATCTTCCATGCCCAAAGTATTCTGAAGTAAACTGCAGAAGAATACCTCACTGTAATAAACACACGCTTAGCCAGGTGCAGTATCTTCCATCTCTCACCCTACCATCGGAGAACTCAGGCTGAAGCCTACCCTCTACCATGAATTCTAGAGGTCAACCTAGACTAACGTAAGACTGTCTCAAAACAAAGAGGTATAATAAAGAACAAACACTAGATAAACATATACTTATATACAAAGTTGTCTTTGAACTCAGTCCCCCTGCCTCAGCCTTCAGTGCCAGAATTACAGTGTATTCTACCACCTCTGGTGCTCACATGTTTTTAAAATGGAAGCTGGGCAGTGGTGGTGCACGCCTTCAATCCCATCTCCCGGGAGGCAGAGGCAGGTGAATCTCTATAAATTTTAGGCCAGCCTGCTCTACAGAGAGAGTTCCAGGACAGCCAGGGCTACATGGAGAAACTCTGTCACGGGAAAAAGAAAGCCAAAACAGAGACTGACTTGACATCTCAGCTATGAAGAAGGCTTGAGTTTGGTTCGCAGAACCCACATCAGGCAGCTCACAACAAACTGTAACTGTAATCGAGGTCCTGGAGATGCGCTTAGCCTCTGGTCTCAAGGCACCTGTGCTAACATGCACACAGATACACAAAGACACACACACCTACACAAAATGAGAATCAGTCTTTAAAATGGGGGACTGACTCCTATTCATAGAAATTATTAGAATACTGGATGAGGAGACAGACAGAGACACACAGAGAGAGAGAGAGAGAGAGAGAGAGAGAGAGAGAGAGAGAGAGAGAGAGAGAGAGAGAGAGAGAGAGAGAGAGAGAGGAAATAAATAAGTGTAAGAAAAGAGAAAGCTAGGTATACATAGTTCACAGTTCAGTAGTAGACTGTTCTAGACTGTCCCCAGCATACTGGAATACATACTGGATTTAATTCCTAACACAGCAAAGATTAAAACAGGAGTCAGAGGGCCTAGAAACTGGCAGAATGCTTACCTAGCATGTCCAGGTACCAGTCCTCAGTATGACATAAACTAGTCATAGTGACACTCACTTGTAGTCTAGCACTTGGGACACTATTACATCACAGACCTGTCCCTCCTTCTCCTAAGATAGCAGGCCATGCATTTCCTACCAGCTTTGGTTTCCATATCGCCTGCTAGCAGGATTTGTGCTTCCTCATCTCTCTGCTCCTAACAATGCTGATACCTGGACACCCTCCCAAACACGATCTGACTATGGCTAAGTTCCCCAGTCTCTGAGAAAGCTACAAAGAAAGGGCTCTCTCGCCAGCCTGCTCCTGCCATGGTAGACATCTCTATTCTTTCATTTTACATTTTTCTCTGCTTTAGATTTACTTTTATTGTCTTCAATTGTTGTTTTGGTTTTCGTTTTTTTAAGACAGGGTTTCTCTGTGCAGCTCTGGCTATCCTAGAACTCACTCTGTAGACAGGATGGCCTCAAACTCAGATCTGCCTGCCTTCGCCTCCCAAGTGGCAGCGCCAGCCACCAGCCATCTGTTATTCTGAACTTCAGTTGACAGCTGCCTGGTGTGTGCGCTGGGGATCAAACACAGGTCCTCTGAAAGAACAGGGCATGGTCTTCACTCTGCTAAGCCATCTTCCTGCTCCACTTTACACAAAATGTAGATGTTATATCCTCCCCTCGACCCCAGGCCTCTGGAAGGATGCACCATCCCTCATAAAGCTCTCCTACCTAGTGGTCCAACCACAGCCCCTAGGACTGCAAGGCCCTCTCTCCTTGTAAAGCTCATCTTTGGAAGGGTAATTTCATAGTCTCTGCTTTCCCAAACTACTACTCTCTCTTTGTAGACAGGGCCCAGAACTTGGGAGATGGAGGCAGGAGGATCAGGAGTCCGAGGCCAGCCTACAAGAAACTGTCTCAAAAAGGACATGGTGGGCTGGTGAGATGGCTCAGTGGGTAAGAGCACCCGACTGCTCTTCCAAAGGTCCAGAGTTCAAATCCCAGCAACCACATGGTGGCTCACAACCATCCGTAACGAGATCTGGCGCCCTCTTCTGGCGTGTCTGAAGACAGCTACAGTGTACTTACATATAATAAATAAATAAGTCTTTAAAAAAAAAAAAAAAAAAAAAAGGGACATAGGGACATGGTTCTGCATGTCTTTGACCCCAGCCACTCAGGAGGCAGAGGTAAGCAGATCTGTGTGACTGCAGGGACAGCCAGGGATATAGATAGAGAGATAGATGTGTGTATGTATATGTGTGTGTGTGCATGTGTATGTATGTATACGTATGAATGCATGTGTGTGTGTATATATGTGTGTGTTTGTGTGTGTGTGTGTGTGTGTGTGTGTGTGTATCTTGAGTGCCAGGACAGCCAGGGATATATATATTGAGATGCTGTCTCAAAAAACAAACAAAAACAAAAAAGTATTAAGCTTTAAAAATTACACGGTTTATACTTACATCTTTTTCAAAATAGTAAGCCACATCAGCTATGTCCACGTCACCTTGTGTTTTCTGAGAAGAGTTTTGCATCAGATCAATGGTGATAACATTATTCTCATACTGGGGAGAAAGAGTGAAAACACAAATTAATATAATTAAAATACAAAAAGAGTTTGTTCAGCAGTCAGAATATAGAATTTTATTTTGTGTCATCTATACCCACCAGGATGCATCCATTAATGAATAACTTATCACTAGCAACTGAAAAATCTGAGAGGACTTTATCTAAGAGAGTAAACTAGCAATGCAAACAGCTTTTTTCTTTAAGAGTTAAGTAAAGGGCCAACTAGGTACGATGGTTAGTTTTAAATGTCAACTAAAATCTAGAAGCATTTGAGCCTCGATGAGGGACTGTCTATATTGGGTTGACCTATGGCAAATCTGTGAGGATTATTTCTATTATGTTAATTAAGGTGGGAAGATTATGGCCTGCATCACTTCCTAGGCTGGGGCCTGTATTAAAATGAAAGAAAGCTGGGCAAGGCAGGCATGCGTGTAGTCATTCTCTCTGCTCTTGACGGTGGATGTTGCTAGCTGCTTGGCCACCAATGTAATGGTGGCCACCACAAAGTAAATTCCTGCTGTAGTTGACTCCCACAAGGAGACTCTAATCTGGAATTGTGAGCTAAAATTGTAAACCCTGTTGGGGCTGAAGACATGGCTTAGCAGTTTATAGCACTTGTTGCCCTTGAGGACAGGGGTTTAATTCCTAGCTGCTAACCATCTGTAACACGGACACTAGGAGGTCCGATGGCCTTTTCTGAACACCTGGAGCACCAGGTCAAAACATGGTGCACACGCAGGCAAAAACACTCATACAAGTAAAATAAACCTCAAACCACCACCAATAAACCCTCTCTCCCCTAACTCGCTTTCTTCAGGGCACCTTATCACAGCAACAGGAAGGGAAACCAAGAGGCTGGGTAAGGACAGCCTGTGGCAGGGCGTGCAGAAGGCAATCCCAGAGCGCTCTGCGAGGTGTAAGAGCAGCATGCTTCCGCATAAGAGACACTATTTGTCCTTTACGTGTCCTTAAGGGTACACTGGAGCTTGTGAGGTCGATGGAAGGAAAACCACTGGGATTCCATATTAAGTGCCCAGGATTTAAATTAATACTAAAATTCATTTAGCTACCATTAAAAATCACTGGCTGTTCGCCAGGGCAGTGATGGAACACGCCTTTAAGCCCAGCACTTGAGAGACAGAGGCAGGCTGATCTCTGAATTCCAGGCCAGCCTAATCTACAGAGTGAGTTCTAGGACAGCCAGGGCAACACAGAGAGACCCAGTCTGGGTGTGGGAGAGGGAAGCAGTGGCTGTCATTTATACTCAAACCACACTCCCCTACCAACTTGCTGCTAAAACTAGCTCGTTTACCAAAAAACAACAACAAACCAACCAACAAACAAAACAAAAAACAAACAAAAAAAAGAACCCCCCCAAAACTTACCATAATGTTTTTGATAAATTTCTGATTCAGCTTATATCGAGATGTGAACGCCTCCTGAAGGGCACTGCAAATAATTTACAAATTTCGCTTTTTGAAATTGTACCACAATAGAATCTCTACTTCTTAAGTAGATAGCTCAAGGACATATACATAAATATATATGTATATGTGCATATAGCATTTTTTTTTCAATTTTTTTTCTTTAAAGAAGGGGGCTCATTATGTAGCTAGCCTAGCTGACTTGGGACTTGGTGTGCAATGATGGCTAGACTGTATAATTTTAATTATTTTATATACACACACACACATTTAATTAATTTAATTTAAAATCACAGTTAGTGGTTCAAGCCAGCATCAGCCATTGGAGTGTCAATCTGATTAGGAGCAGAACATTTACACAGTACCCACGTATCTGTCAATGGATTATTCATAAACTCCAAAAGGGAAAATGGTAACTTCACAATAGAGAAACCCAGCAGACATAGCTTGTAAAGGGACGAAGCCCATCGTGATGTGATCTGGGTCTGGGAAAGGCACGTGATCACTTATATAGTTTTCCTGTCAAGGTGCATAAATACAGTAGTATAGGTGCAATCACACTTACGTCTGCAAACTCTGATGGTCATAAGGGTTTTCTCTTTCTTTGTGTTTTAGTTCAATGATGATCCAGCTGTAAGACAAGATGGTATCAACTGTGTATAACTCTTTTAAGCTATTTTCCAAAGAGGCCAGAATTCCAATTCTGAACAGGGAGGGATGAGAGCTAACAGAACCTGTAAGTGTTGTGGTGAACCTGCCTCCTACATCCTGGGAGAAAGCGCACCCACAAGGAAATGCCCTTTCTGACACTGACTGCTGCTGCTGCTACAGCACACGAGGCCAGCTGGCCTGCCGCCTTCCCAGGTTCTTCCAACAGTGGCTTCAGCTTGACAGGACTCCTGTCTGCTCTCATCTATTTCTCCGTCCTCTGTGCTGTGCTCGGGGAGAGAGCCCCAGCTTCTCTACCACTTGTCTCCAGCACAAATAGTCCCACTTTAGGACTCAATCCATGAGTGCGTTCAGTGTAAGCTACTCACACGCACTTTACATTAATCCAACTTCAAAACGGGGACCAGAGGTTCAGTAACCGATGTCACGCCCACTACCGTTTCCGTAAAACCTAAGACCCAGCCTGTCTACACAGGACATTCAGAAGCCAGCTCTGGAAATGTCACAACCCAGAGATCATTCCAGGCCTCCTTTCATTCCTCACACTTAATGACTTGCCAAGGATAAAAAGCTTTGGCAATTTCCACAAAACAACACAGCTGGATTAGAGCCAAGAAAACAAATATAACTGGATTAGGGCCAATAAAGCCCAACTCAAGGTTGGTGATTGCCATTTCATGAGGCACGGAGACAGGATGGACACTTGTTACTCCAAAAGGGATCTAAGTAGCCCAGGCTGGTCTCAAACTCACTGTGGCTGGCCCTGAACTCCTACGCCTGGCTTTTCCCGGTTTTTGAATTCCGAGGCACAAAAATCTTATTTGGTATTCAAAGCTAAACTTAAGCGCACGGGAAAGCTCACTCACTAGGTCCTCACGCGCTCGGTGCACGTGATCTCCGTGTCCTTGTCGGTTCTTCGGACTCCGGCAGTGTTGACACACCAGCACGTGGCGGTGCCATTGCACTGCTTGGCTTTGAAGAGCCCCTGCTCGTCGCAGTCGGGGTCGTACAGCCCGTCGTTGTTCTGGATCGCCCCTTCGGGCTTTATCCTCCTCCCAGACTTGCTGTGAGTCATTTCCGCCTTCATCGCCAAGCATTTAGACGCCACTGGAAAGGTGATAACAGTAACGCCCAATGAGAGACAGCTGCAGCTTCACGTGCCCAGGGCACAGCTTTTTAATCTGCTGCCATCCCAGGCCAAGGATTATTCACGCACCCTTCCATTCCACACGCCCTTCTATTCCCCGCACTGAATTACTGGCTGAAGATACTTTCCACAAAATAACAGATTAGAGCCAATAAAACAACTCAAGGAGCCTCGATTTGAAAAGTATTATCAAGATTAAAGTTCCAGGCAATAAGAAGATTTACTCACGTTTGGAGCAAATGACAGTATTCTGTGTACCATAGGAAGTACACTGGCATTCACCATATTCATTCAGAGAGCAACTTGTTGCCAGTTTGTAGTTGTCACAGACACAGTCTAGAAAATTGTAAAAAAAAAAAAAAAAATTAAAAAAAATTAAGTTTAAAATGTAGCTCCAACTGTCAACTCACTCTGTCAATCATACCTTTAAGAAGTGGTCCTGAGAGAAGCTGGAGAAAGCACCTAAGGAGCTAAAGGGGTCTGCAACCCTATAGGTGGAACAACAATATGAACTAACCAGTACCCCGGAGCTCTTGACTCTAGCTGCATATGTATCAAAAGATGGCCTAGGGCTGGTGAGATGGCTCAGTGGGTAAGAGCACCCGACTGCTCTTCCGAAGGTCCAGAGTTCAAATCCCAGCAACCACATGGTGGCTCACAACCATCCATAACGAGATCTGGCGCCCTCTTCTGGAGTATCTGAGGACAGCTACAGTGTACTTACATATAATAAATAAATAAATCTTTAAAAAAAAAAAAAAAAAAAAAAAAGATGGCCTAGTCGGCCATCACTGGAAATAGAGGCCCACTGGTCGTGCAAACTTTATATGCCTCAGTAAAGGGGAATGTCAGGGCTAAGAAGTGGGAGTGGGTGGGTAGGGGAGTGGTGGGGGGAGGGTATGGGGGACTTTGGGGATAGCATTGAAAATGTAAATGAGGAAAATATCTAATAAAAAAATATTAAAAAAGAAAAAAAAAAAAGAAGGGGTCCTGAGCCAGGTGTGCTGGTGCACGCCTTTAGTCCTCCACCCATGTGACTTGTCATATAAGTGTTCTCTCTCAAAAAACAAAACAAAACAAAAAACTGGGATATAATAGTGCATGCCTTTAATCCCAGCACGACAGAGGTAGAGGCTGCTGGATGTCTGTGAGTTCAAAGCCAGCCTGGTGTACACGGTAAGTTCCAGGAGAGCCAAAACTATGTAGATAGACCCCCATCTCTTAAATAAACAAAATAAATAATTTAAAAATTAAGACAAAAGAGATGTAACCCCTGAATATTTTCCAGCTATAATTTGAGTGAGTCGCCTCACACTGGCCACTTTGTGACATCACACTGTCTAATCTTGGCCAGTTCCCACTTCCACTTTCCTTTACGTTGTTAATTTTCAGGAGAGAAAAATTTGTTCTAAGCAGTGAATCGAAGTCTGTTAGGGAAATGTGGCCGAGAACTCTGCGGGGTGGGACTGGCCCCAAGGGAGGAAGACTGGGGTTGTCTTGGCAGTGCCAGGATAGGTTAGCGCACCGGTGGTATTTCTTCCTTGTCGGCAGGCGCTCTCTCTCTCTCTCTCTCTCTCTCTGCCTTGCATTTACTCCCTGGCTGGAGCAGGGCACTCTGAGGGTAAGTACAGAGGTCAGAGGGTAAAGCTGAAGAGCTTCTTCTCTCTTCCACTTCCTGGGTCCGGGGACCCTGGTCACTAAGCCTACTGATCCACAAGTACCTTCAGTCACTGAGCCATTTCCACAAGTACCTTCAGCCACTGAGCCATTTCCACAAGTACCTTCAGTCACTGAGCCATTTCCACAAGTACCTTCAGTCACTAAGCCTACTGATCCACAAGTACCTTCAGTCACTGAGCCATTTCCACAAGTACCTTCAGCCACTGAGCCATTTCCACAAGTACCTTCAGTCACTGAGCCATTTCCACAAGTACCTTCAGTCACTGAGCCATTTCCACAAGTACCTTCAGTCACTAAGCCTACTGATCCACAAGTACCTTCAGTCACTGAGCCATTTCCACAAGTACCTTCAGCCACTGAGCCATTTCCCTGGCCCCAAACTAGAGATCCTTTGCCCTTGGTCTCCTCGGTGCTGGGCTAAGAGGTGTTGATTACTACCCGTGGACAACTTCGTTGTTGCTGGCTTTGTTTTTAATTTTTAATTTTTTTGTCTTTTTGGAAGCAGGGTCTTGCTATATACTCCAGGTTAGCTTCAAGTTCACAATCTGGAATCACAGACATGCAGCTATGTACATAACTATATACATAATATGTAGCCCTGGCCGGCCTGGCTCTGCATAGACCAGGCCTCCTTCAACCAGAGACCTACCTGCCAGATCTTCAGCCAGAGTGCTAGGACTCAATAAAGGCTTGCACCACCAGCCCAGCCGGAAATAAACCCGACTCTCTAAAGATCTTACAGCCTTGCCGCTGCACTACTGGGCTTTCCTTTCTGAAGCTAAACCTTCACTCATTTACTCTGCACATTTAGCTATGTATTTTGTGTATACACACAAACGCATACACACATGCCACAGTTCAAATGTGGAAGTCAGAGGCCAACGCGGGAGTCCATTCCCCCTTCTGCCTGTGGGCCTTGGGACTTTAACTCAGAAGTAACTTTACCCACTGAGCCAGAAATGGTCCTGTCATTAAAAAAAAAAAAAAAGGAATCTTTTCCCTTTCCTTCTTCTGAGTCCCTCCCTCCCTCCTTCCCTCCCTTTCTGGATATTTCTGGATTTTACAGCCCAAGCTCACTACAGCCCTCCAGCCGCCTCAGCTTCTCAAGTGCTGGTGCTGGGCTTACAGACTGAGGCTCCCACACCTGTCTGTTCCCGTCACTTCCCACTGTCCCCCTCTACGACTACACACTTATCTGTGAGTAATTTTATCTTTTCCTCTAGAAGTCAACAACTCCAGATCTGCCATCTATGTCTCTTCCCCGACAAGTCACTTCCTAAGGAACGCCTACTTGGGGCCCAGGAGGTTTCTATTCAAGCTTTTCTTCATTTCACAGGGCTCCTTTAGCCCAGGCTGGCCTCCGTTGCTACGCCAATTCAAGATGACCTTGAATTGCTAATCCTCCAGGTTCCACTTCCCAAGGTCTGGGGTTACAGGTGCCTTGTTTATGGGGTTCTAGGGAACCAAGGCCAGGGACTTGACATCCCAGCCCTCAAGTTACAATTTAGCCCAAGAGATCAGAAAGCTATAGCTTGATTAAACTGTATTAAAATGTAATTAATGGATATAGGCCACGTCTCTCAGTTGGGAATGAAATCCTTCCCAGAAAACAGAACTAAATTATATTTAACTTAAAAAATTGAGAAAGAAACAAAAGGGAAAGAAATTCTCTCCAGACTGCTTTGTTCAAGTCTCCACTTCCAGACACCATCTTAGAAATAAATCAAAAATTGGAGCAAACTCTATAGTAAGAACAAGTACTTAAGATCGAACTCCACATCCTTCTCTCTACAGATCACTCAAGTCACTGTTCTGACTCCCACAAATCGTCCTACTTCATGAAAACTCAGTTTTAAAAATAAAAGCCTAAAGTAGAAAACTTCCTTCATGAAATGTTGGAAAGATAGCTATATAAATTTACCTGTATCCCGAAACACAAATATGCACAATTTTTAATTAAGAGTGGAGAGATTATGCGATTTTTAGAAAGGTCTTTACAGTTTATCTTTGTATCTGTCCTCCCTACAATAAACACTGCATTCATTAGTCATGATTCTTAGAAAAGGAAAAACACACCTCCGGCGGCCAGTAAGTCCCAGCAGGCCCGCCTCCGACGCGCAGGTGCATAGCGGCCTCGGGGGAGCTACCTGTCCCCTCCCGGGGCCCACATCCGGGGACCGGGGCAGGTACGGAGGGAGGGAGGGCTGACTGGCAGGTCGCAGCAACGAAGGCCAGCGCCTTGGAACTTGGAACCCCAAGTTGGAGTCGCCAGACCTGGGGCGGTGGCCGCTCAGCCACCCCGGCCGCCCGCCCCCGCCGGGCACAGCACACCGCCGCCTCATCCGAGCGCGCGTCCCGCCCGCCCGCACCGTCGGGTCTCGGAGCCAGAGACCGCAGCCCCGCTGTCCGCTCCCCATCACCGGCCAGACACGACCCCACCACACCTCCGCCCCAGGTCCACGCCTCACCTTTCTGAGCCGCGGCCAGCGTCGCTGTGACCACCGCGAGCAGGAGCCCGAAGGCGAGGGCCTGGGGACGCGCCATGCTTCGCGCGGAGCGGCGAGGGGGACTCGCGGAGGTGCGGCGCGGGACGGCTCGGAGGACAGTCGCGCTGCGCGGCGGCGGACGGACTGAGCGCTGTGCGCGCGGCGAGGCGGGAGCGGACCTGCGGACCTGCTGCCCCGGCGGCCGGCCACGCCCCTCCCCGCCCTCACCTCCGCTCGCCCGCCCACCCGCCCGCGGTGACTCACCCGCCCCACCTCGCCCCCTCGCCAGGTGTGCGCTGCCCGGGACCAGAGGCGGGGACTCCAGTACCCCGGAAGGACCGGATGTCGCGGACACCCGAGACTGGATGTGAAAGCCGAAAGGGATACCAAGTCAAACCGAGAACTTCCTGGACGAAAGACAATAGACAATCCTTGACTTTGCGCTGCGCCCGGCAGCTTACTTTCCAATACCTTTTCACACTTTTACAGTTATTTATGCGTACGAATTTTTGCCTGCATGCTTGCGCACCACCTGCATGCCTGGTCCTCTTATTAGTCAGAAGAGGGCTTTGGGTCCCCTCGTGCAGGAGTTATGTATGGATGGCTAAGAGCCAACTGGTGAGTGCTCGAAATGGAACCAGGGCTGGTGGTACACACCCTCAATCCTAGCACGACGAAAGCAGAGGCAGGAGGATCTCTGTGAGTTCGATTACAGCCAGGCCCACACAAGAGAAACTCTGTCTCGAAAAACAAACCAAAAAAAAAAAAAAAAAATCGAGGAAAGACCTCTAGTGAAACATGCAGCAGCAGCCGCCGCCGCCCCAGGTCTCACGTGCAGAATCAGTCCATCAGAGGGAAGAAGTGCTGCTTCTCTTCCAGACCTGGGTTTTATGGGTCTTTGGAGGGGTGGGGGTAGGGGGCGGACACACTGTTCAGCCCCCAGTTTGGGTTGGTCAGTTTGAACTAAGACAGCGCAGCCGATAGGCTTATAGCACATACCGGTGGGATAAACAGTCCTCATTCAGTCTTGAACTTGTCAGACCGGTCCTCCAGCAGGTGGGCCCTACTGGCGGGAGAAAAAGCAGGCCAGGCCTTCTATTTAAGCCTCCAGGCTTTTGTCTCAGATCAGCAGGGTGAGGGAGAAGCTGGAAGTTTGCCATCTTCATCACCTATTTTTGTGGTCCTATCCCTAAATGTCTGCCTGTTAGAGATCTTCTGACCCCTAGTTCCTGATGTCCAGAATTCAGTCCCTAGGACCCACAGGGTGGAAGGAGAGAGCCCACCCCCACTAGTTAATCCTCTGACCTCCATCCTCATGAAATAGCATGACCCTCCCCACTAGAATGGGGCGGGGGGGGGGCGTTTACAGAAAGCATTAGACTAGATATCTCTACATAGAGCACAGATAGAATTTTGGATACAATATTCTTTATAGCATCTCAAGGATCTCTAACTCCCCTTCTGCCCCAATCTCTCCATCAACTCACAACTCAGAAAAAGTTGGACACATTTCCAGCCCTCTGGGGATGTAGATCAGTCAGAAGGCTGTTTGTTGAGCACACTTGAAAACCTGGGTTTGATCTCCAGCATCTCCTAAACTGGGCTTGGTGGCAGAGGCCCGCAATGCCAGCACTGGGAAGGTGAAAGCAGAAAATCAGAAGTTGACAGTCATCCTCGGCTAGCTCTGCAGTTAGGGTCCAACTTGGGCTCTCTGGAGACCCTGACTCCACCAATGACCACCAAGGCTTCTTCCTTGAAGAATTTTGTGTTCACTGCTCTGTTAAGTCACCGAGGCATGAGAAAGGATCGAATGGGTGATGGTTTGCCTTTTTTTAAAGATGGTATCTTTTTAAAAAATATTTTATTTTTATTTTACATGTATGGGTGTTTTGCCCCCACTATGTAGCTGAGCATAGCCTTGAACTCTTGATTCTTTTTTTTTTTTTTTTTGGTTTTTCGAGACAGGGTTTCTCTTCTCTGTATAGCCCTGGCTGTCCTAGAACTCACTTTGTAGACCAGGCTGGCCTCGAACTCAGAAATCTGCCTGCCTCTGCCTCCCGAGTGCTGGGATTAAAGGCGTGCGCCACCACGCCCGGCTGAACTCTTGATTCTTTTGCCTCTGGCTGGCAAGTGCTGACTTGCATAGAGACTACAGGCATAGGACACCTTGGCTGACCTAGGGTTTTTGGTTTTGTACTGTTTTTGGTTTTGGTTGGTTGGTTTTTGAGGAGGGGTCTCACTGTACCAGACTGGACTCAACTCCTGGTAATCTTCCTACCTCAGCATCCTAACTGTTATCATTAAAAGCATGAACCACAACTGGACTGTGGTGCTGCACGCTCTTAGCCCCAGCATTCGGAAAGCAGGGGCAGACGGATCTCTGTGAGTTCAAGGCCATCCTGGTCTACAAAGTGAATTCCAGTACAGCCTGGGTTAAACAAAGAACCCCTGTCTCAAAACAAGAAAAAAAAAAAAAAAGGCAGGAACCACCATATTATGGTGAGGCCAGAGGATGAGGCTGGATGTGAACCCACGGCTTGGCACATGCTAAGCAAGCTCTCTACCTATATTATATATTAGTTATTAGATTGCCACCATCCCCAACCCATGGGAGTCCAGCTCAGTCTCTCTCTATCCTTTCCTGATCTTGATGGTGTTTCAGACACCAGTCCTCAGCAGTGGGTCGATGGGATGAAGTATGGAAGATAGAGGTGCCACAGAGGCTTCACACCCATGTCAGCGGGCGGACCCGCTCTTAACCAGTGCTTTGAGACCTCAAAATAGAAAAGAAGGAAAAGAAGGAGGAGGAGGAGGGAGAGGAGGAGAAGAAAAGAAATAATTAGGGACTGGAGTGTAGTCCATCTGTCTAATGCATGCACAAGGCCCTGTGTTTTGAGTTTTGTTTTTGTTTTTTTTTTTTGTTTTTCTTTGTTTTGTTTTTCGAGACAGGGTTTCTCTGTGTAGCCCTGGCTGTCCTGGCACTCACTTTGTAGACCAGGCTGGCCTCGAACTCAGAAATTCGCCTGCCTCTGCCTCCTGAGTGCTGGGATTAAAGGCGTGCACCACCACACCCGGCTTTGTTTTTGTTTTTGTGTTTTCCCCAGCACCATATACACACTCCACACGCAGAGAAATGAGTCACCAAGGGTAACCAGAGGGAAGGGAAATTAAACAATAGTGTGTTGAAGGGAGAGGCATTAAAAATTATGTGAGGGAGGCTGGAGAGATAGTTGAGCATGGCAAAGTGAGACTGGAGAGGTGGCTCAGAGGTTCAGAGCACTGTCTGCTCTTCCAGAGGTCCTGAGTTCAATCCCCAGCAACCACATGTTGGCTCACAACCATCTGTAATGGATCTGACGCCCTCTTCTGGTGTGTCTGAAGACAGCTATAATTGTACTCAAATACATTAAATAAATAAATATATCTTTTTTAAAAAAAAGTGCTTGCCATGCATGGGGGCTTTAATTCCCTCCCTGCATCCATAAAAAGCCAGATGTGGAAGAAGCAGATGCTTAGAATTCTAGCACTGAACAGCAGTAGGAACAGAAAGAACCCTGCACTGTCTGGCCAGCCAACCTGGCCTAGCTGGTGAACCCCAGACCCTAGCAAGTCACCCTGTCTTTTAAAAGCCAGGCAGAACCTAGAGCAGTTTTGAATGCTTACCCTTGCCCTGGGTTTGTGTGTGTGTGTGTGTGTGTGTGTGTGTGTGTGTGTGTAAGTGAGCTGTGCTGGTGGTACATTAATCCCTCCATCCCAACTACCCTTGGGAGGTAGAGGCAGAAGGATCTGTGAACTTGAAGCCAACCTGGTCTATAGAGCGAGTTCCAGGCCATGCTGGGCTACACAGTGAAACCCCTGTCTCAGACAAAGAAAAAAATGTAGATGGATAAATAGATAGATAGATGATAGATAGATAGATAGATAGATACATACATACATAGATACATACATAGATACATACATAGATACATAGATACATATAGATACATAGATACATACATAGATACATAGATACATAGATAGAGTCTGGAAATTAAGGCCAGTTAAACAACAGCGAGATGGGCAGTGCCTGAAGAGACCATACTCAAGACTGCCCTCTGGCACACGCAGAGGTTTTAACTGTACCTGTTAAAACCACTAGAGTCATACCCTGCAGAGCTTTGTTTTTTAAGATTTCTTTTTATTTTCTGTGTATGAGTTTTTGCCTGCTTATATGTAAACGTGCCATATGAACATAGTATTCCCCCAAGGCCAGAATAGGCATTGGATTCCCTGGAAGGGATTGAATCAACAAGGGCAGCCTGTGCTCTGAATCACTGGGCTGTGTCACCAGTCCCCACTGATGGAAAATTTTTGAGGCTAATGGATACCCCGTTATTCCTTAAAGATTTGTGTTAAGTAGGGCGGAGGTGGCGCACACCTTTAATCCCAGCACTTGGGAGGCAGAGGCAGGTGGATTTCTGAGTTGGAGGCCAGCTTGGTCTATAGAGTGAGTTCCAGGACAGCCAAGGCTACACAGAGAAACCCTGTCTTGAAACAAAAGATTTGTAATATGGGAGTCGCTGGGCAGGGGCTGGGGGTGGGGTGGGTAGCAGGAGAAATGTGGTGGTAGTGCCAGTTGCTTCAGGGTTCCCACTTCCAAGGAAAATCTGTCATCTACATGTGTGGGTGGCACAGCTGCTTAGGTGCAACCTGTGACTGGGCATGCACTTGGGTTCAAGTTTAGCGGGACACCCTGCATATCAATGGACCAATAGGACAGAAAAGGAAGGCAAAGGTAGTTGAGGGAGGTTTTGGGAAAGCAGATGGAAGGTTGGGCCTTAGAACACAGTCAGGGCCTTAGGTGAAGATACCAGAGTCCATCTGTTGTGAGAAAAGTTTGAAGGACCATGGTAGAGCTTTCCGATGTCTTTTGTTTTACTGAGTCAAGGTCTCACACTGTAGCCGAGGTTGACCTGGAACTCACCATGGTCCCAGATGGAGTTTGAATCAATCCTGCTGCCTCTGCCTCCTAGGGGTGGGACCACAGGCCTGGGCCCCCATCCCCCACTCAGTGGATTCTTTTGAGAAGTGATCTCGGGGATTACAAAGGAGTTTTGCAGTTCCATTTGACAGGGAATGTAAAGAAATATTTTGGAAATAGTAAGCAGAAAGTTTTCCATAGCTGGGAGCGGTAACACAACTAGAATCCTAACATTCAGGAGGCTGAGGCAGGATTACCTTGGGTTCAAGTCCATCTTGGGCTACAGGGCAAGGTCAAATCTCAAAAAGAAGAAAGAGAAGACAAAAGAGGAGGAGAAGGAGGTGGGAGAGGAGAGGGAAGAGGAAGGGGAGGAGGAAGAGGAGGAGGAGGAGGAGGAGGAGGAGGAGGAGGAAAAGGATAGCCTCTCGCTTGTGGCACCTGTGGTGTCAGAAAAAAGTAGCTGCAGAGCAACTTTCCGATCCTGAGTTAGGTAAGTATGGTGGTGCAGGACCTGGAGTTACCAAAGGCTTCGAAGAAATTAAAAAAGAATGATTAATCGAAGCCAGATGTGGCAGAGCAAGCCTTTAAGCCTCTCTGCACTTAGGAGGCAGAAACAGCTGGACCAGTTTCAGGCCAGCCAGGGCTACCCAGTAAGATCCTGTTTCAAAATAACAAAACAAAGAATTATTTATTGAACATCTACTTGTATAATTTAACCCGGGGTTTGAGGAAAGAAAGGGGGAGGCTGGAACTCCTGCTAAGAGAACTTGTTGCTCTTCCAGAAGATCCAAGTTCCTAAGGCCTGCGTGGTGGTTCACAACCATCTCTAACTCTGGTTCTAGGGGAATGACAAGCTTTTCTGACCTCTGTGGACGCCAGGTACGCACACGGGGCCCAAACATAGATGCAGACAAAGCACTCACACACAAAGAGTAAATAAAAACATCTTCAGAAAATAAAAAGATGTAGTCCTTTGAGCCAGCTGAGACAGTTGGTTTCAGATCACGCTGTAACTTAGAAGGAAGTAGGAATTGGCAGACAGGATTGGACCTTCACCTCTGCCTTATCGCAGGATCAGAGAGGGTGGGTCTTTATGAGGCTCATTAACAGTGTGTACCCTGAAGAGACCTGCCGCACCTCAGACATGGCGGCTTTCATGTTTAATGACCTCACTGCCTGGCATATGTAGGTGACTACAAGGAAGTTGCCTCTCTCGGTAACCACGCAGCAGCAAACAGATCTATTGCTACGGTTTCTCATGAAGCTGGTTGAGAGCTAATATACTCGCTGTTTGCAATCCATGATAAGGAGACAATAAATAAATAAATAAATAAATAAATAAATAAAACTCATGCTTAGACGGCAGTCCTTCCTGGAATGATCTGTCCCGTCTCTTGAGCGTCCCTCTATATCAACATGTTCAGAAAGATTAAACATCACAAAACTAAGTTTGCAAAGCTCCTCTGGAGGCTGAGCTATACATCATAGTTCCGATGAACCACACACAAACATCATCCCAGTCTCTGAATGTGCCAGCTTGACAGTGTCCTAGGGACTCTGCCCGTCATCACCCTGTAGCACCAGTTGGCAGTCATCAGGACTGAGGAAGAGTATAAAGAATTGGAGACAGAAGAGAAAGAAGAAAATCAAGAATAGGGGTGTGGAGGCAGCCTGCCTTTGTTGGTTCTGGTTGTGAAAGGAAAGGGAACTTCCGGGAGTCTGGAGAGACGTCCTGTTTTGTCAGTTTCTGAGACAAGGTCTTACCCTGTAGTTGAAGGTGGCTCGCCTCACCCGGATGTGACGCTCTCTGGTTCTGCAGCTCTTAACCCCACCCTACTAACATTACAAACATGTACCACCACACTCAGCCCAAATTTCCTTTTTCCCTCCTTTTTTCTTGGCAAAACTGGTCTTTTCATCCTTCATCCTCCCATCTCTGCTGCCCGAGTTCTAAGTTACAGGTCTGTATCTCTACCTGAAACGCTTCCACTTTAACAAGCAATTAAACGGTTCTGTGGATACTAAGGTTCAACAAGATGGCATTCTTGTCTTTATGTATTTTCTTGAGGAGTTTGTTGCTTTAGTAGCCAGATTGATAATCCCACTGCATAAAACAGGCATAACTGGTATCAGTCAGGCCAATATTCAGTTCGAGATCATTATGCTTCTTTTGAGATTTATTAATTATTTTCTGTACATAGGGGCTTTGGTAGTGTGTAAGTCTGTGTACCAGGTGTATGCAGAAGAGGCCATAGGATCTCCTGGAACGGGAATGACAGATGGTTGGTCGGTGCCATGTGGGTGTTAGGAATTGAACCCAGGTTCTTCGGAAGAAACAACCGGTGCTCTTAACTGCTGAGCCCATCTTTCCAGCCCCAAGTTAATTATAATTCTCTTAATGAGGCACACTCCTCTCCTTTATTACAGATTTACTCAAAGATTCTCATGCTTGGGAGCAGTGAGGTGGCTCAGTGGGCCAAGGCACTTGCCACCAAGCTTGAAACCTAAGTTCAATTCCTGAGACCCGTATGGTGGAGAGAGAGAACTGACTCTAACAGGTTGTCCTCTGACCTACACACACACACACACACACACACACACACACACACACACACACATGGAGAGAGAGAGAGAGAGAGAGAGAGAGAGAGAGAGAGAGAAATAGATGTGCTAAAATTAAGAAAAATATATTCTGAGAGCTGGAGTGACGGTTCAGCACTTAACATCCTGTCCTTTTCTTCCTTAGGACCTGTTACCCATGCAGACCACCCAGGACCTGTTACCCATGCAGATCACCCATATTGAGCAGCACAGTTCCACGGGCACCTGACACCTCTGGCTTCTGGGGACACTTGCACTCCAGTGCACACACCCACACACAGACACATAATTAAAAATAAAAATAAACCTTAAAAAAAAATCCGGGGGCTACCCGGAATTGGTTGTTAGACTGGGCACGAAGCGGTCTTCAGGTTTGGTCTCAGGTGCGCGGAAGTGAAGCGACACGGAGATAGAGGTGAGCCAGGCGGCTCCTGGTACCGACGGTGTCCGGGAACGGAGGGGCTCGTACGAAGCTGGAAGGAGGAACCAAGATGAGGCACCTCAGTCCGGGATGAACGGGCTTCCGAAACACTCCTACTGGCTGGATCTCTGGCTCTTCATCCTTTTCGACCTGGCCTTGTTCGTCTTCGTGTACCTCTTGCTCTGACCGGTTTGCTGAGTCAAGAATGGGGCTTCTGGAGTGAGTCTTGAAAACTACTATAGACTCTTGAGTGAAGAGGGCTTCCAGCAGCTGACTTCCACACCTCTGACCTTTCCTTCAGCCCTTGACCTCCCTAAAGCAGTACCGTATGTTTAAAAACCTGTTTTTAATGGTTGAAGTAATGATTGTAGCTAAATAATATATAATATACGTCTTTAAAAACGTCTGTAACTTAAGTACTTAAGGGAAATAAATGTATGTGGTATTTACTCACCCAACAGATATTGGGCCCCTCACTATTACCCAGACATCAGTTTGGACACAGCAGTGAACATCACAAAAAAAAAAATTATCTTTGTGAAGCTTACTTTCTCAACTATTGTTTTAAAACTATGCTATTATAAAATAGTTATCTAGAGTTGAACTTACTCAGGACGGCCACAGTCCCAAAGCAGCTACTGGAAACATTTTGGAAGCTGTTCCTTTTCATTTTAAGACCTGGGTGATTAGAAGTTCTTTACTGTTGGTTTTAGTGCTCTTCGGTATATGAGAACTGCCTAAAATACTCAGAGGGGGTGTTCTTCTCCGTTATAATGCACACTATTTGGTAAACTGTTTATAGTTGTCTTAGGATACTGTTGCATCTGCTCGGATAATTTTTGTGCAAGGTGTAACTGAAGTATGTGTATTAGCACACAGGGCTGGGGTGACTCTGAGTTTACCACACTCTGGGACCTGCTTACTAATTTTCTCTAATAAACGTTTAATCACTGAAAAATAAATCCTCTGACCCGGGATTTTTTTTTTTTCAGGGTCTTACGGCCACTGCCCAGACTTCACTAGCAACTGGTTCTCACAGCCGAACATTTCTAAGGCAGGAGAAGGAGAAGTCTGTTAAGTTCTCACCGTGGGCTTTCTTCTTTTTCTCACTGAATCTTCAGAGTGTGAGCAGATGTCTTGTGTTTCCAGTGACATGGGGGAAACTGGGGGGCAAAGCTGTCTTAGTGTACGGGACTACGAGACCCGATCCTAGGTCTGTGGGCTGTAAAGCCTATAAGCACCAGCCCATATGGCCTCACTGCAGTCGACATAGAAGCCTGTGTCTTAGTAGTCAACTGCTAGAGAGCCATTTGCATGTCAGGTATAAGCCCCAGCTCCCAGCCTCCAGCTGATCCTCACAGGGGCTTATGGATCAGGGCTCAGCTTTACAGAGATACTTTATTCTTCCACACGCGCATTGGGTATCAGTTTCTCTATCCACATGGCCATAAATAGTCGTACTTTGCTTGCATCTTGTAAAAAACACTCATCAGAATGACAGCAATAAACTAGAACAGCCCTGGTAGCCATAGGACCTCTCCCCCTCTGCTTCCTGCCAAGAGTTGTAGGAGGACAGGAGATCTTGCCTGGTGGCCGTCAGACACCCACACAGTTTGGTTGACTGCAGACCTCTGGCTTCTCTTCATCCTAGAAGGCAATTCTTAGAAAAAAAACACAGGGAAGCTGGGACCACGGAGGTCCTTACTGTGTAACACAGACAGACATGGGTGTGTTTGAGTATACATCTAATCCACACAGAGGCACTACTCGGGTCAAAGGGCATGCCTTTGAACCAGTTCCCATGTGATTTCTTTCCTTTTTCTTTCTTGAGAAAAGATCTCTTTGAATTGCCTAGGCTGGTCTCAAACCCCTGGACTCAAGTAATCCTCCTGCCTCTGGCTCCTGAATGCTGGATCTGAAGGTGTGTGCCACCAATGTCCAGCTGCGACTTTTTTTTTCCTTAAGAAAAAAAGATATGGTGTGTGTGTGTGTGTGTGTGTGTGTGTGTGTCCGTGGAGTCCTGAAGAGGGTGTTAAATGGTTATAGGCAGTTGTGAGCCCCCAGACAAAGATGCTGAAACTAGCCTCCAATCCTTTAGTATCACACAATCCTCATTCTAACTTCCTGGTAGAAAGCTGTTTAAAAAAATTAATTAAAATAAATAAGGGGCTGGAGAGATGGCTCAGAAGGTAAGAGCACTGAAGGCTCTTCCGGAGGTCCTGAGTTCAAATCCCAGCAAGCACATGGTGGCTCACAATCATCCGTAATGATGACCTCTTCTGGTGTGTCTGAAGACAGCTACAGTGTACTTATAATAAATGAATAAATAAATTAATTAATTAAAAAAAAACTGGGCGGTGGTGGTGCACGCCTTTAATCCCAGCACTCGGGAGGCAGAGGCAGGCAGCAGGTAGATTTCTGAGTTCGAGGCCAGCCTGGTCTACAGAGTGAGTTACAGGACAGCCAGGGCTACACAGAGAA